>NC_048283.1:28204053-28344053 GCF_009762535.1 Notolabrus celidotus | reverse complement strand
ATCAATCAATATTGGTATTGCTAAAATGGGCTTTTGACATCACAGATTTTCTTTCTTCAGTCTTAAAATACATGTTTGAATAAAAAAAGGTGAATTTTGTCAGCATGAAATCAAAGACACATAGTACAAAATATAAAGGTATCGAGCTTAGGGTAGCATAACAAAGGACACAGCTGTACTGCTCATTAATACAGTCTTCCAGCAACGCTGTATCGTAAAGCCAATAAATAAAACATACAATACTGTACACAGGTCACACTATTCATTTATCCTTCCTGAAACTTGTGAATTTCACACTTTTAATGTGACACAATGTTATAGCACCGATTAGTATGACAGTTCATACAGCCTTGACCCGTCTCAGAGAAGTTCTCTCATGTTTGATACATTTTTTAAATTCTTTATTTTTTACATAACAGCGCAAAGCTTCCTGTTATTGTCCAGCTATTGAGGAAGCCCACTTTGATTATTACTGGTCTGTTTTGTATCAAGGCTTGGATTAAAATAATGTCTTTTTATTGTTCCTTTGAAATCCTTCTCAGTTATCACACCCTGGATTTCCAGTTGATTAAGAATTAGCTTGCAGAGCAGGGCGTGTCACATGATGTAGCGTAGCAGTGCCGGAAACCTCGTCAAGTGTTTTTCTCTCTTAGCCTGTCATCTTTGGTCTTTGGATGACTGGTTGATGTTGGGTGTCCTGGGTACAGATCTGTTCAAATACAAACAGTATATAAACAAAGCTGGGCTTTTTCAGGTTTTCTGTTTCTTTTGGAATTGCCAGTCCTCTTCGCTTTAATCAAGAATCCCAATTTACCCGTTCCTCCTCATAAGTCTCTCCTGTATTTGTACTGTCCTGATCACATTCTTGTGTAGTGCTGTAAACATCAAGTTCTTGTATCCAGATGTCCGGCATCGCAGGGAGAAGAAAGGGCACTGCAACTCTCTTTTTTTTTGCACTTCCATTGAAATGTCTTTTGTTTTCAGTGCTCGCCAAACGCTCAAAGCAAAAACACTGTCCTTTCAAGCTCCAGCTTCTTACATGTCTTTCTAACTGCTGGTCTGTCTGTATCCCAGACAGACTCACTCTTTAGGATTATAGGTTTGAATTAGAACAGGACTGGCAGCACTGCTTGCCATAGAACTTGTGGTTGCAGACTCCATGCTGGGGCACCAGGTAGCACCAGTTGAAGTAATCCCTGCAGGCAGCATCTGCAGAAAAAAAGAAGAAGAAAAGGCTTAAGATAACAGCATACAGATTATGAGCAGCTTGGTTTTAGCTTACAGAGGCATTAAGATATTAATGATATGAGGGAGTGAGTACCTTTCTTCTCAGGCTGTGGGCAGAAGTTGGTGTTGCAGGCCTGGGACATGGCAGGTTTGAGATGGAGGGAACAGCCAGGAGAGGGTCTCCCTTGGATCAGACATTGGACCGTCCTGGCCTGCACTCCTCCTCCACATGTCACCGTGCACTGTAAAGTAAAAATGATGGGAATTATGAATCTCCTAAACCACTAAATTATTGTCCTATGTGTTAATGAGCTTACCAATTGACGATTAATACAGAAGAAATACATAGAATGTAATTCAGTGATTCTTGCATGGTCCAGCTATCTGACTGTAAGGTAATGTACCTGAGACCAAGGAGAGGAGTGCCACTCTGGCTGCGCTGGAGGTTGAGGGAGAGGCTGTGGTGCATAGGTGCGATGATGTGTGCTCCATCGGTGGACTGCTGGAGTTGTGCGAATGGGGCAATCTGCCATGACACAGGACCTCTGGAGCTCCACTGTAGGTTTGGGGACGTGGTGGCACTTCTTGGCAGCGAGCTCTCTGTATTTTCCCGCGGCGTCCTTTAGAATAGAAATCAAAAACAGCGATGTTAGCTGCAAGATGTCATTAAAGCCTCTAAAAAAATTTGTATCTAACATACAGTAAAAAAAATGAAGCAACATATATGGTGGATATAGCTATGACTTGACAAATGTAACTAGTATGAGTTTACACGCTGTGATATTTGAGTAAACACAGACAAAGTATAATACACACCTTCTCTGCACACTTGATAAAGCGTGCCTGATAGCCACGGCCACATGTAACTGAGCACTGAAAGAAAGAAGAAAAGAAACAGACAGGAAATGAAGAGAGAGCTTAATCGCATTAGCCAAGAAGAAAAAAGGACAAACTGTGATACACTGCAGTTGTATTTATGTCTGCTCTTGAATTACCTCTTGCCAGGTGGAGACAAACCACTGGACTTTGCGTTGTTTCTGGCAGCGTTTGATGAAACAGGATTCTTGACTTGCAGGTTTCTGCAGGCCGGCACACACACTGTCTTGCAGTGTTTGTTTCTGGGCACCAGGGTTGGTGCTCGTACACAACACCGTCCTCTTCCTCAAGCCGTTGCCACACTTTCGAGAACACTGCCAGAGTACAGGGACATGAAAACTGTTATATCCTGGTTCACTTTAAACCTTAAAACCCTTCTCTTCATCACTTGTTGGAGGTTCTGATTATAGTAAAACAAAGTAGTGTTCTTTATAAACACTGACTCAATGGGTGGAATTCATCAATCACATTCAGCAGATCATTTCAGAGCAAGCCAGTCCACCTTATTTCTCCTTGAAGGATTGCTCAAATTGATTCAGTCGACATAAAGTAGCTCTTAAAATACTTTGCAGAGAAAAATGTCAGAGGTCAAAGATCTTAACTTGGCACAGGAAGCATTTCAGCACAACTACTATATTTTCACATTCCTCCACACAGTCACTTACTGTGCTTTATATCCTTAATAATGTCTTCAAGGGAGTCCAACAATTCCCCAAATATTCATCCGAAATCCTACGCAAAAATATTATGGCACAGACTAAATCAGAACCCTAAAAGAGCTGCACTGCATCCAAGAAACGGAAGGCTGTGACGCACTTCACCGTGCCTCAGAGTCACAGAGAGGAAGTAGACTGGACACCATTTGTAGCAGTTAGTCAAGGACATTTAGGGTGAAAAGGCAGTTAAATAACTTTAACAGTGCGACAAGTCACCAAGTACAATGTATAGGGATTGGACTGAGAACAAAAATCGGGGTCTCATTGGGCACATTCGTAGTTTAAAGCCGCTGAGATCACCGTCATAAAATGTGGTGAAGCCATCAATGCTATGGTTCACCTAACAACACACTGTGTAAAGCTCTTTATGTAGAGTGGGAGTATGCCACATTGAAGTGCTGCTGTGAATTTCTACCAGTGCCTCTGGGATGTCAAAGGCTTTTTCTGGGATTGTGCGTCACAGCCCCTCAGGTAGGCAACACTCTACAGTATAACAACGTTTTGCATTGGTTTAAGTCAGAGACTCACAGCTGTGGAAGAGGAAATGACTCGTGTGTTGGTGTTTGCTGCGTTTTTTCTCACTAGTCCTCCTCTACTCTACAAACTTGGTGCACATGGCACCATTTGTCAACTACAACACTATTTGAGGTGCATTTTAGTTTTTAAATTTCCCCAGTGTCCCTTCAGTTGACATCCAGAAGATATTGTTTATGACCTACACTGCAGCTGGTGAATGTTTTGGCTTCACTTTTGGGCAGCTGTTGTGTTGTCTGTCCTTTCATTCAGATCATCATGTCTTCATTGAGGGACACAGCTTTGACAGCAGTCACCTTTTCTAACCATTGTCAGTGTCTGCATAGTGAGACTCCTCTTGTGGCAGAACACTTTCACTCGTGCTCACCTGAGACCACGGCCCAGTGGTCCAGACTGGTGGACAGCTGTGTGCGTTGCAGGCTTGCCTCCTGACTGGGACAGGCTGGACACAGTCAGAGTCAGCCCGGGTGTTTACGTTGGTCTGGCTGGTTCTCTGGATGCACTGGACCTGCCGCGTCTGCTCCCCTCCTCCACAGCTCCGGCTGCACGCCCCCCACTCTCCTTCAGACCAGCTGGAACAACACAACACAAGGCTGCTGAGTCAACATGCACAGCTCCTCAATCACTTATCCAGACAGACCCACGGGAACTCACAACTGACATGATCACTGTACAAAGATAGCAATTGGAGAAGAGTGCTTTTTTATGTAGCGGTAGGAAGTAAAACAGTACATTAACTTTGTTACTGTGATTGAGAATAGTTTTAAGATTCTGTAATTTACTTAAAAACGTATTAGTCAGGATATTTCTTCCTTTTACCCTCTGGCATTTAAAGCTAATATCTGTACTAAAGGACCAGGAATTGATCCTATGACCAGTGTCAATAATTACTATAGCCTCTGTACATGGGGCACCTGCTCTACCATCTGAGCCAAACCATCGGGCCTTATTGAGTGTTTTTATTGGAATCATACCACACAGCCTTTACAATATCAAGTGTCAAGTTAAAAGATTATTTGGCTTCTACACAAACAAATAAGATGTGTAATGTATGTACCAAGATAAAAATGACTTGAGAGACATGAATACTACACAGGCTGAAGAGGGAAACTCACATGAAAAGGATTGATCTAAAATGTAAAGTAATTGCCAATAAATATCTTATTCAGTGCCTTTTTTGTACTGTGCACCCTTCAAAAATCCTGTGACTTTTTCAAGCCTCTTATTAAGCACTTGAGCAATCTTCTGACCCTGATGAGCACTCGGTTTAGGACGCTACAAGTAGTTATTTTTAAAGTTTTTTTCTTCAAGAACATACCCCGGTACACCACGCCTAAGTTCTCTCCTCTCATCCTCAGAGCTTTATTGCATCTATCCAAGTGACCCCAAACACAATGTGCAGGCAGCTCCACCCCTCAACATTCACCCTTGTCAACATCTGCCCGATGAACCCACCCAGCCTCCTGTCGTCTACCCCAACCAACCTAAAATCATCACTGTCAGAAAACAGCATTGTATATTTGAACAGTGCAAACTTTATTTGCACTCATTTGGTGTATCACTCTCTCGGAATGTTGTATAAAGATGATGAAAAGAGTAAATCTGAAGAACAATAAACATGCAGAACTGATTGTAAATAAGTATGAATGGAATGATTCCATCTGGGCTATGTCTTTGTTGGGATGAGGATGAGGACACACACTGTAGTATCAAAGGATTATTTAAGAGCCAAAAAGGGGAATTAAGAGCAGCTAATTAATCTGTTTACTTCAAATTTCAACAGAGAATCAACACCTTTAAGTCACATATTGAAATACTGATATGACTTTAACAAGCCTATGGTGTCAGAATAGGACTACAACCCTCATAGTGTCCTTGAACATATAAATGAATACCAGTTTGTTAGCAGTACACAAACTGAACTAATTTAAAGATCACTGTCAGTGTCTGCTTAGTGAACAAGTATGAAGTGGTTAGTTTATATTATGGATTTATAATGGTAGAACATTTACCAGCGTGCCACTATATGAAATATTATATTAGCTCTATTACGTCAGTCACATCTTGGGTGTCGGTTTCTTCACAGAAGATAAAATACAGTTTTTAATCCTGAAGATGATGAGGGTGACATATAAAAGCTTTAATTAATGCGACATATAAAAGCTTTAATTAATGCTTCAAGGCATGCACTTGTAGTACAGATTTATCCCTATAATGACCCCGCTGGCACCAGTATACTCATATACAGATTAATACCCTATAAAGTTACAGCCCATCTTGTGATCTTTGCCTCAACTTTTATTTGTAAGTGTTATTGAAGGATGAGTAAGCATCAGACACTCAGCACAGAAGCACCACTGATCAGATATCCAGTGGACAGAGTGTCAGATCGCCTCCGTGGTCTAAATGACCGTCTGGAAGCTTACCAGGGGCATTAAATATCCTCTGACTGGTGTTTATAGCTTTAATAGCTGTGTGTGTGTGTGTGGTTGTGAACATTTGAGCTTTCACGTGTGTGTCAGTGTCTGGGTGTTTCTTATATCCCTGAACATCCACACTGTGAGACAGAGTGATATCATGCTCTGAATTAGAGTGGGCATCAGACACCATTTTCCATGATGTAATTCTTGTTAGGTCCGTCTTAGTGGTTGCACATACAGCAAAATGAAATAACTGCGGGGCCTTAGAATAGTATGATCAGCAGGGATGAACTGATGACCACAGTCAGACTGTCTAGTCTGGCCTGCATGTTTTGGTAAGTCCAGCACATGTTTTGTCTCAGCTCTCAGTTTATGCATGCAAAGAGCTCACAAAATGCAAGAAACTGATGCACTGTCAAGAATGTGTCAGACTCTCAGAGAAATAAATAAACACATGCACAGATACTAATGCAATATGTTTCAGTTTAGTTAAACTAAAATGCTCTAAATACCAAGCAGAGGTACAAATGAAATCAGCTATTGTTAACTTCACCATGAAAAAGAACTCCAGTATATCAGGATACACAAATTAAAGTGACTATTAGAAAACCAAAAGCTACAGCATCACTGTAACTTCATTATATTATACATCATGAGTGTTAAATGTGAAGTCTGAGAGCTAGATACACTACATCACAATGCTGCAAATAACTTGAATCTGAGTACAAAAGCATGGAAATGTGGTCTGCATGCTAAGACTGTAACTAATTATAAACAGATAGATTACCTGATATAAATACAGGACATATTTTATGCTGTTACATGATAATTTGTTGCTTTACTCAAATTTGAAGTTTGGCTTTACATACTGACACATTTTGCTGACATGTATTGGACAAAGTGTCATGGTGTCCTTATACGTTTCTCTTATGCTCTATGCAGAACATGTGCAGAGAGGGTTATATGCAACAGATGTTGTTTGGTATTCATTGGAAGGTGCCTCTCTGTTTACATGTCTGGGTTTTTTTTTGTACTGTTTTTATTTATTAATTTAATAGTCATGGGTATTTGATGATTATATTGTATTAATTTCAGTGCAGCAGTTCAGTCCAAGACAAATTCTGTTACAGGACAATAAAGCATATCACATCGCATCACATGATAAGGAATGGCATAGCATTGTATGGCATGGTATCTTATCATTTCCCATAAAAGTGCAGCATATCATATCAAAGGGTATGACATGGCATTAAATTGTATTCTATAGTATCCTACCCGATTGTATTGTATCTTAGTGTAGTGTGTTGTATCATACAGCACTGTATGGTCTAGGATTATATTGTATGGCCTCATATAGTATATTTTTGTACCTCATTGTATCTTTATGTATTGTATCATATCATAACGTATCATATCGTATTGTACCGTGTCCTACCGTACTGTATCGTACTGTATTGTATCATATCATATCGTATTGTTTCATACCGTATCGTACTGTGTTGTATCATATAATATCTTATTTTTTTGTGCCATATCGTATTGTACTGTGTCCTGCTGTATCATATTGTACTGTATTGTATCATATCATATTGTATTGTTTCGTACTGCATCGTATCGTATCATATCGTAAAGTGTCCTACCGTATCCTATCGTACTGTATTGTATCATATCATATCGTATTGATTCGTACTGTATCGTATTGTATCGGCATCATGCCATATTGGATCATATTGCACTGATAGCATGCCATTATATCGTACTGTTTATTACATTGTATTGTAAATGACACACAGCACACAACAGTGTGCATTAAAGCGAGGTGCTACAGAATTAATTTTGCTTCCCCAACTCTATCTGCTCCTCTAATGTAAACATGAACAGTGCAAGTTATAATGTGGTATCAACCTTAAACTTTCTCCTTAGTTTATATTTCCAGCTTATTCACAGGTTGATCCATGTTGCATTGTACAAGTTTATAGATTATTTTACAGCTGTTTATCAGTTCCTAAAGTAATGATAATACACTGTCAGTAGCCCTGTCAGTGTCTCTTTACATACCTGCGTCTTCCCATGCTTGTGCACACACACACTCAAGCACACCTAAGCAGCCCCAGCTATAGATAATGAAGGAGATAGGCCAAAAAGATGAGTGTAAACAGTTGTGAGATTACTTTACTGCCACTATTATCACTGCTTCCTCATCTTAGAGTAAACACACAGATCCATTAGTGAGAAAATGCTGATAGGGGCCGTGTGTGTGTGTGTGTGTGTGTGTGTGTGTGTGTGTGTGTGTGTGTGTGTGTGTGTGTGTGTGTGTGTGTGTGTGTGTGTGTGTGTGTGTGTGTGTGTGGCTTAGTGAGTGGTAGAATTTCACATAAGCAAGAAAGTAAGAGAGGGAAAAGAAAGCATAGTGGAAAGAATAATCAGAGAGGAGCATTTATATCTGAGATAACCAGGAGGAGGCAGGGGAGTAGCTGTGGGGGGAGAACGTTAATTTGAGTGTATTTATAAATGACTTTTAAACGATACAGACAGTGAGACAGACAAACAAGCAGACAGAGTGTGTGTATGTTTGTCAGAAAGCCGCAGCACGACAAATCCCTGATGAGAGATTGGAAGCGCTGCAACCCGAGCACAACGCAGTTTGAGTGACAGCTAACCTTGGCTGGCTTCTTGGTGATATCAGTGTGTGTGTGTGTGTGTGTATGTGTGTGTGGGAAGGAGGAAGGGGTATGTGTGGTGGGACAGGGTTGGACATGTCACAGAGCAAAAAAGACGTCACATCAAAGTGTTCAGGCCAGCAAAGGTTATGTTTACGGCTGAAGCCACCCAGTAATGGACACCCTGTGGAGGTCTAATATCCAAGCCTGCTGTGTGTTTGTGTGTGTGTATGTTAGTGTGTATGTGGAGTGAGGAGAGGTGGGACAGAAAGGTCTCACAGCTGACCTAAAAGGCTTCACCTTTGCCTCTGTGCGGGGGAGAGACATGTTGACAGCGAGACTGACAGAAACTGTATGTGAGACTGACGGCAAGGAAAATTGTAACACCTGCAGTCAAAGTGTGTGCGCGCGTGTGTGTGTTTGAAAAACTGAGGGAAAAGAGAAGCCTCTGTTGTACCCCCAGGACCCTGAGGTATGAGTAAGTAGTTAAGTACATCCTGAAACCTGGAAATGAAACAGTCATTGTCTCTGGCTAACAGATAATGGTGGTGTGATCACACACTGTAAACGTGCAGATAAAGCTTGAATTGTCCGGCTTGTCTGCAAACAAAACCACAAGGTGTGAGCAAGACTTTCCTGTTGTCCTTTCCTTGAAGTAAACCCTCCTCTCTCCTGAATGTCTGGTTTCCGCCATTCACTTGTATCCATTTAACAATGAAACATAATTAAATTTTCCATTTAAGCATGGTAGAAACATAATACACAACATACATCTGGTTCACACAGAGGTAACATGTCAATCAGTATTATTCAATTTCTGCATGGGTATTATGAGATAAAAACCACAAAGTTAGTTGTTTCAATGTAATTTTTTAAATTTGCATTAAATAAGTTGAGTAAATATTTTGAATTCTTTGCATTAAAATATTAGCTTTCGGAAACCAGACAAATTACAGCGCTCATTTAACCTATCTTATTCTCATAACTTGTTGGGCCATGACCCCTTTAGAGGCAGAACTTTTTCTTCCCCTCAAAAAGCACATTGAGTGCATATATCAAATCAACCCATACAAATATTATAGTCAAGCTAATTTAACCGTACTAAAATTAAAAGCAGGTTTCTCATTTGTTTCAGTTGAGTATCCAGTTGATGAGTGGTGACGTCAGACTGCTCCATTAAACTGTTTCTGGTTCCAAACTGCTACCTAGTATCATGTTTTCAGTATGGTGCATAGTGAGGTGTTCCCAACAGATCAGACTCCAAAGTCATTTATGTACACTACCAGTCAAAAGTTTGGAAACACCTACTCATTCAAGGGTTTGTATTTATCTTAATTATTTGAAACACTGTATATTAATACTGAATACATCAAAACTATGAAAGAACATATATGGAATTATTTAATGAACAATAAAGTGTTAAACAAACCAGAATATGTTTTATATTTCTGATTCTGTAAAGTAGACCCCTTTTTCCTTCATGACAGCTTTGCACACTCTTGGTATTCTCTCAGTCTGCTTCATGAAGTGGTCTCCTGGAATGGTTTCTAATTAACATGAGCCTTGTCAAGAGTTCATTTGTAGACTGACTTGCCTTCTTAATGTGTTTGAGACCATCAGTTGTGTTGTTCAGAGGTAGGGTTAGCACACAATGGATAGCCCTATTTGACTACTGTTGTAATCATGATTATGGCAAAACCATGTTATTTCATTGTTTTGATGTCTTCAGTATTAATCTACAATGTAGAAAATAATTAAAATAAATAAAGTACTTATGCATCATACACTGATACTGTATGCTCTTCCATAGCAAACAATCTGACCAGTCAGGTAAGGAAAGCCCAGGTGGAACTAACCACATTAACGATGGCTCTGTAGGCAATCAGTGCAATGCAGCAATCAGACATAATCAGTTACACCTGTGTTTGACAGATCAAAGCATCCCCTGCAGAAAGGTCAAGCTAACACATGGCAAATATGTTATTTAAAAAAAAATGCAATAAAAACAATAGGAGAATTTATTTTTTCTCAATAAACTAACTTTGTCTTTTTTTTTTTTTTACCTTTTTTACCTTTTTGTTATCTTTGGAGCCGTTTATCTGAGCTTCATCATCATGTGATAATAACTAAGTTATCTCTCGTATCCAGCAACTGAGCAACTTCATCCCTGAAGGAGGCCACAAGTAGGGTTCAAAATCAGTGAGTCAGATTCTTGATTTTTTTCTTTCCTGCATCTATTAAAAGTGAAGTGATGGATTTTGACCTTCTGACCTCAGAGGTCTTTTCACAGTGTTTATATTAGGTAACATTTTAGTGCACTTATGTCATCGTGTCAGTTAATAGTCAGTGGTAATGCATTTTCTACGCTGTGTTTTCTTTGCTGAGCTTTAATTCTGCATTATAGATTAACTAAAAAGTTTTGTTGTTTAGCACAAAAACACCATGGTAACAGTAATAACCTCAAATAAGGACCATATAGTTAATAGATTAGTCTGTAGGTGGAGTGCAGTGGTATCCATCCTAACATAACATTTGATTGAGCCTTACAACTGTAGGAGTGCAGAAGTTTTGGCTCGAGTGGGGATAATCTGTGAAGCTGGCAGTGGTGCAGGGTGCTTACACAGTGTCTGTTTTTCTTGAATATACCAGCAAAACTAAACAGGAATGACTACAGTGCATTACCACACATGATGACACAATGAACAGCAATCATGCCACTATTACTTAAAACTTCTGACCTGACAAAGCCCTGGAGTACACAGCCTCCTTTTCTTATGACTTTTTACATTTTCTGTCAGCACCATCATTACTTTATGTCAGTGACAATGACACGGCTCGGTGGTAATCACGCAGGATTTTCCTAGGATACCTGTTCCAAAACAACACAAACTGAACAGGCACTGACTCTGCTATGCAGAGGAAAAATCCCCTCTCAAACAGCTGTTGGTTACTATAAAACATGAGATAAATGGTAACCTAACTTGGACGCCATGATTTCAGTGCTGATTACATAATATTGGTGCCCTGCATAATACAGAGAAAGTCTATCTGGAACAGAAGTTTATTCAGCAGGTGTTTGGAAACCGATCAAAAGAAGACTTCAGTGGCAGAATTCAGAGAAAAGCTTACGGAACAAAAGAAGCAGAAAAGACTGAAAATGACTATTTCTGCAAGAGTGTGCTTCAATGTTACTGTAACGGTTTGTTTTGCTTTTAGATTTTGGACTGCAGTGCAATGGGTGTGGTGTAGAGACACTTAAAATGTTCCTTGGGAGTCTGATGATGAGAGGGTGAGAGAGTTTGGGTGGGAGTGGGATTCAAAGGAATACACCACCACTGTTCTTCTGTTCTGCCTCTTCTTCTTTCTGTGTGTGTGTCATTGTTTTGTTTTTTTACCTATTAGTCTTTTAGTAAAATTTTCATAGAATATACATACATACAATGTAGGTTAAATAAGGTTAAATGTTGGTATGGAATGGGCTAAGGTATGGGCAATGGTTTAAGTTGGCTGTCCACAATGCAAGGAAGCGGATGAAGAGGAGCTGCAAGATATATCATTTAACTGTCACAATTTCATGACATGTGAAGTCAATCATTTGACCGAAAACCTATCATGCTATCATGTTTTCTACCATGGTAATATGTAACATGCACATGACTCCCACTGCTGTCACAGAGACAGGAAGCTCGAGGCACAGGATCACATATGTGAGATGCCAGAAGGCTGAACCCAATAAGGTACAAGTGAGAGGGGGATTTACTTTGTATTGCAGAAATAAGTCCCAAATAAGAAGAGCAAGATTGAAGTTTAGATAAATACACACTGCATTTATCTGTTATAAGTTCCTTCACTTTTCATATTGTAATATGCATCATTAAAAATAAAAGATACTGCAATGTTTCCAATATAGTGCAGTTCTAAAATGCAGCATTCTCACTGGGATAACAGGGCAGAACTGTGTGTATTTATGTGTAGCTACCATAAGGCATTTAATTGCCAGTCGTCAACAGCATCATACACCATGACTTCTGGTCTGGGGTAAAGTAGGCCACACTAAAACTACACTACTAATGTCCAACAACAAAGATTTAAGAGGGCTGTGTTGTTTCTGTCTCTGGTGTTGCCTTTTCATGTCAATAAGAAATGAGAGTTTTAAGCTTATTTCAAAAGGCTTAGTTTGGCTATAACAAAACAAAACATTTCATACAGGGGACAAAGTCACATTTGGACACACAACAGAATTTTTGAGACATCCACATGCAACAGCAATGAATATGAGGTCAGTGTCTCAGCTAAACCGCTCTCTCCTCATAAATCAAGGCTCAACTTGTCAGCAGTGTCCACTTTATTTGCAACGACTTGGCTGATATTTCAGACCATTGCAAAGAGTGTACATGGGAATACTCAGAATAGAGGCACAGAGGGATTGACACCTCAACAGCAGCTGACAAACATCTCTACATAACTGCTCTTGTTACTCCTTGGGAGACAGACATCTACTGTACTGTAACTGTCAGTGGTATGTCAGATGCTTTCAGTTCTACACACACTCTGTGTTTACATGAAAGAGGCATTGTTTTCATTTTTTTAGTTAATTGTGATGCTCAGAATTTTCTTGGATGAATTTAATTGGTTTACATTGATTCCCAATTTCTTTTAAAGATGCTCAATAAGGGTAGTGTTGCGTGCCGGCCCTGAAGTTTGACTGTTTCATTCTTTTGTTTTTGTATTGTTTTGCATGGTCACAGATTGCAAACAGTCAGCTATTAAACTTCTGGATGTTGAAGCTGTTTCATTAGACTGTAATGAGAAAAATACCTCAGACACACAAATATTGGTGTCTTTCTCTAACTTGTTCCACCTTGTCAAAAATGTCTGTCTCCCAAAAGGACACTGCTAACATTAGCATGTCTGGCTAAACCAACTTTCACCCAGGGATGTTTTAAAATGTTACCTCTAAGACCAGGGAGCGCCTCAAAATCTATTAGTTTTTTAGGGTAGAAGGTTACATTTAAAAAACCTTGTCACAATCACTTGTTTAGTTGCACATTTTCTTCTTGTGTCAAAGCTAATGATGCTACTAGCATGAAGGCTAACATTTACAGCTTTGACTTGCTCCAGATCAGATTTGGAGATAGTCTCCAGCAAATCCCAGCCAAGCTTATTAGTCCCTGATTACATTTACAGCTTGGTCCCCAGCCTATACAATTTCCCCCTCGTCTTCTCTGTCTAATGCTGCCAATGCTATACTCCTCCTGTACAGACAATGCTACACTCGCTGTTAACAGAGTTAAAATACCTAAGATGCCTCCTTTCTGTATCTCAAACTTCTAACCTTCTCTTGCAGGAGTTATGCAGGCCCAAGAGAACTAGTCTGTGTGATATTCAAGAAATGATCATTCCGATACAAATTCAAAATGCACCCACGGGAGGCCACAGCTGCTGCAGATATGACTTTCTACATCTCTGTTGGTTTGCTCTTCAGTAAATTGATTGTTTTTTGGAGTTTCTGTGGCTTCAAAATTGCTACATAACGAACAAATATAATCAATCTCTTTCATAATGGTTTATGTAATATTTTGTGGCATGAAAAAAAATCTTGTTTTCATCACAAAATCTCGAGTTACTCTGTCATTAAAGCCAGTGTTATCCCAAGAGTTTCCTTCACTGATTGGTTTTCTGGCCGGGGTCTTACCCTTCACGACACTGTCCAGAGCAGCACAGACAAGGGAGGGACATTTCCCTTGTGTGTGTTTTTATGTGCGTGTGTGTGTTCATACATGCCCTGACTGTCAGCAGTCACACCACTCCCTATGATGTCCACTCCGTAGCTTTGGTCCACAATGACTGATCTTTGATCCTCTGCCTAAGCCCTGTATGTCAGGGGTATAGACAGTGACTGAACCAACTGAGCCGAGCCAATATCCCACAGAACCGCACCCTCTCACCACAAAGCCTTCAGTGGATGATGCTCCCACTCTTATTCAGTCTGGTATTGTCATACATCTTACAAAGTTTGTAATTGTCACTCCAAGTGACAGCAGTGACGTTAAACAACATCTCAAAAATCTGTCTTGGCCACAGAAACCTGGAAGTGAACCTCGACATGTGTTCACATTTCTTACATTGGTTCCAAGATACAAATTACTGTTAAGCTTTTTTTCCAGTGCAACACTGTGGTGGAAAATCCAGAGGATCAAAAGGGTTAGGATGAACCAAGATGCCCCATTAATTAAACGTGCAGTTTGTGTAGCATACCACAAAACCTATCTGACTAACATGGCTCTTGATATATGATTTTCTGAGCCTCCCTTGGTGATGCTACAGGTAAAAAGACGAACAACTAGATGAGGACGTGTACAGTATATCCAGGGGAATCCCCCCTTTATTCCCCTAAAACACATGTTTGGGCCAAAATGCAAGTTATTCTTTCATTACATGAGAGAAAAATATCATCACTGAACAGGTGCTCTACAGAGCTGGAGAAAGGGTGGGGAGTGCAGTCAGTGCTGCCTGACACCTTTCATTTGTATTATTATGAAGAGCTAGTGTGAGAAGTTTGAAGATTGGTTCAACCAATAAATGGTTTTTTTCTGACACTGCATGTCAAGAAACTACAGAACAGATGTGCAGGTGTTATAATACACCAGAAACACATGGCAGTCACAGGAAGGGTGAGGGAGAAGGCAGGTGAAGAGGTCACAGGGTAGATGGACGAAGGACTAAATCATGATGGAGAAGTCAGATGACAGAACAGATGCAAAGAAAGGGATATTAGGACAAAGTAGAGGAAATGATTGTGAGCTTCATTTTCTGTGTCAGTGTATTTGGCTAGTGGCCTCTGAAGCTGTCTCCTCGAGTTCCAAACATGAACATGCATGTACTGAATGTTGAGCTGTTACAGCCAGCAATGTTTTTGGCTGTCACATAACTTACAGAACATTACAGGCACACAGCCTTTCCAGGGTGTGTCAATTGAGCAATTGAACAATTGACATACCATGAAGTCTATCAGAGCCAAGTTTTCACTCTTTTTCCATCCAAAAATATTTATCAGAAAATTACCTGGAAATGTCTGCACCGTTCAAATACCAGTTTTAATGATATCCAGATCTGGAGTTAGCTCAAAAGAGAGCGGATATATCGGTGAGGTCATTCACAAATGTTTGAAGCCACATATTAGCGCTGACATTACAAAGATTTGTGATGAATAAGTTGGGGTATTAAAATTGGAGAAACTCAGATGTCAGCAGGAGCCTATGTCCACGCTATGGACTAAATGAGGCTGTTTTTTGGCACAGCGGTGTATGAGCTACATGTTTATGTCAGCATGTAAACATTAGGGATGTGTGAAGTAAGACTACTAAAGCATTAAACATTGTCACCCTTGCTAGTCATCACCAGAATTACTGTTTAAAGAGTTATTGATATTTTTATTATAGGAGGCCTGAAGTGCTGGTCATATGATGTGTCGTAACTGTAGTGCACTAGCTGGGGCTGTAGCTCTGAATTCAAATGCTATAATGGTACAATGCTCTACTATCTGAAAGTAAACAAGCACAAATAACTAATGGTATTTCATAAAGCAGCATGGTTTGGCAGTACTTTGATTTAGAAAATGAAGATTACCTTGTATATAGGCTGTGTCTGGCTAACTCAGCACAGCATGCAAGCACAGGTTTGAGGACTTTAACCTGCAAGGAGGACCGAAGGCTGGTGGTGCTAGCTCTGCTAACGTTAGCTACACTCAGCAAACCAATTTGACATTGTTTAACCACAGACTCATTGATCCCATGTTGAAAGTGTGCTACAGTTTGGCTTTTTCTCACAAGTTTTTCCTCACCTTTAGTCCATTTAAATGACTTGAAAGTTAGTTGCATCCCTAGTAATCATGTTCACTATAGCATTGCTAACATCCAGTGTTATGTCCACCGTTTTATTTTTGTTGAGCATGCTAATTCCAGCTTATTAGCACTTGTACTGTATGTGAAGGACAGTCGAGGCTTATGCAGAGTCATTATTTTAGCAGGTGTTGAGGTTCAACCATGGTACTGTACTAACTATTATATATTAATTTTGGAACCAATGAAAACCTTAAAGAAAAGTATTGGAATCCTCAGAATGATTACCTCTCATATGGAGGGGGCATTAATGTCTGAACCAAATATCATGGCAATCTATCAGGTAGTTTGGAAATAATTTACAAGCATAGCTTCAAACTGAAACACCTGCAAAGGAACTAAAAGTACTTATACATTAACATTACCAGTCTTTCTATTATATTTAAAAGCGCAGAAGGTCTTACCTGGCAGGACATGGTTGGGTGTTGCAGGGCATCACTCCAGTGGCTGGTCTTGTTTTGGGATTACAGTAGGAAGTATTCACTTGAACTCTCAAGTCTTTGTAGCATGCTGGCTTGGTGTTCATCTGGCCTGTACGGGTTATGAATCAACATATCAAGTTAAGGCACAGCATGAAAGGATCATTCTGGTTTGCTTTTACAATCTATTCAGTCTATCTCTTGGCTATAAAGTAACGGTAAAACAAAACTACAAGCTCATATCTGTTATGATCGAGGAGATAGCAAGAGAGGGGGAGTTATGTGTTTTTGGGACGGATGTAATGCATATAAAAAAAGTGTTATTGAGCTCCAAGAGAAAAAAAAAGCTTCAAAACAGCAAAGTGTTTTGAGTTGGTAAAATCCTGCTACAATTACAGATCCAACAGTGTTTTTAATTCATGTGAAACCTGAAGCCCAGACTCACAGGTCCCCTGGTTGGTATTTGGCCTTAGGCACGGTCAATCTGCACATCTTAACTCATTCAGGCCGTTTAGTCAGTCACACTCTTTAATAAAGCAAATGACCCCCAACCCATCATGGCCTACAATGAGGACACAAAGAGGTGGAGGTGGTTAGGGTGGACCACAGAAGGCCAGGGTGGGGAACTTTAACCTGCGGTGTCAATCAATAGGAACCTTACACTGGAGGCTTTGTTCACACACATGAAGGCAAGCGAGTGCACACACTCACACACACTAATACACTCATGCACATACAAAGACCTTCAAGCACAGGGTCTGCTCAGGTCAGAACAACAGTTTTACCATGTTTGTGTGTGTGTACGTTTAAAAAACAAGGCCTCTCATCGGACAAAGGCCACTGGTCAAAGCCATGCATGTGTGTGCTTGCTTCAGCGGATCTGTGTACATGTGTGTGTCTGCTTGTAATAGCAGGTGTCCCCTTAGAACTAGAAAAGGTCCAACCGGTGCCCAAACGGCAGCTACTAATGTCCCCTCAGTAATGATGGGAACACTCCCCTCTCCATTTAACCTGCAGCTAAAAGCCTTATTACAGATCACAGAGGTCAGACTGAGCTTTAGATGCTGGTCCAGATTAAAGATCTGAGGTGATCTGTCCCTTTTCATCAATGCAGGTTACTTAGAAATGGTTCAATCAAGTTCATTCACATTTTCACTCAAGTTTTAGCACAAGTGCAACTTGACACAGGGAGACGTTTCTTTGTTGTTTTTACACTTACCTCTGGCACAGGTGGCTGAACACTGGGAGCGTACGATGGCCCATGTATAATTGTGTTTGATGTGATTTCTTTTCTCATCTGCTTTTTTCAGAGTGTATTCCCAACGTACACCTGGGTTCCAGCCCTGCAACAATATCTGAAGGAGAAAGAGGGACAGTGAGAGACAATGATATCATACATATATCTTTCAGTGATGAAACTAAACAAAGAAAGTTAAAGAAGTTTGATTATAGAGGATTGAAAGTAAGGATAGGCAGTTTAAGGCAGTAGCTGCATGAATAGTTTTAAAAACAGATATAATACTTCCCGGATCTTCTAATCCTTACCTCTATGATCAGCGTCTCATTGGTTGGGCCGCTTGATATGAGGCTCTCTGGTCTGTTGTACGGTCTCTTGTACTCAAAAATGGCTCCAGCAATGGGGTGTCTGCCTGGCCAGTCCACCGTCCATTGTCCGTTCAAGTGGTAACGTCTCTGGGAGTCCCTGACAGCCAGGTAGGAGCTGGACGTATTCAGCTCCATCACTCGGATACTCCGAGCGCCAGCTGGGATGGTTACCACCCCATAATACTCTAGGGAAATGCATGTAACCTTAATCAAGCACTTGTATCTTTAAAAAGTCAAAAACAACCACATTTGAACAAGATAAACTATGCAAGTATCCACAAACATTTTGAACATGTGTTTGAGTGATAGAACAGTATAATACAGTTTAAGTTAATTGGATAAATAACCAAAATAGTAGCTTTTAAAACATCTCCATCATCCCTAAAAGCAATGAACTTAACTAGTCTTACTTACGGTTAGTGTAATGCTGCTTTGCATACTGTCCCTTGTAGATCTTGCAGGTGGAATTGTCTCCTTTACACACACCACAAGCATCAGGCACAGCTGAGGAGCCCAACACCCGGTCACAGCCCACTCTCTAGAGAGAAAAATGTCAACACTGTGTCAAACAGTATATTGTATATGCATAAAGTGCAACATTTAATCATACTATGAAGTATACTACATCTGTCGAAAGCTAATGTCATTAATCACTCATGTGGTGACAGGTCGACTCATTCTTTCTCAGGACACATGAAGAAGTCATGAAGGGTTTCTACTAAAGATGTGTACTTCTAAATCCTTTTCAAATTCACAGCTCAACTTCAAAGATTCAACTCAAACACTTTCAAACCATTCTTCAATCAAACCACTTCACTTTCTGACTGCTCCCATTACCTCACACAGTCCGTCAATACAGACGTTAGAGCTGTCCTGTGAGCAGAGTGTCCCGTCCTTTACTTTGCTGGCCAGCGCAAAGAAGAAATCATAGCCTTCAGCAAAGCAGTACAGCTTACACACATCTTGATCTGAGGGAAATATAAGCACACGGACCAAAGGCAAGAAAAATGTTAACTATAATTACATGAAACACTAAATTTTGAATGAAGAAGTCTTACCATCCACTCTGGTGTAGGGCCTCCAGGTGTAGTACCATCCTCTGAACTGTTTGCTGTTGAACTCTGCACACTGCTGCGCTCTGTAGTCTGGAGTGTTGGTGGGGCAATCCTGAGTGTTACAAAGTTTGTACGACCTGGTGGATCCGTCACAGAACTTCCCTCCAAATGCAGGTCTGAGGAGAAGGATTGAAAAGTAAGACATGAAAACAAAGACCTCCACTTGTTGCGTGATGCTGCACATTAGATCATCAGTATTTGGCATAGCTTGTTATTGGAATTCATCGATTTTGCCAGTTGTATTTATAAGTACAGTATTCGGGCTGTTGTATGCACATGGTTCCTGTCAGTAGTTACTTCTGTTCTTTAGTCAGCTAGCTCATAATACATAACTTCACTGTAAAACAAACTAACAAAAAAAACATACAGTGGTGTATTCTTTATGGGTGTATGTAAATTTTACATCTTTGCTTTGCATTGGACTGAAAAGATGATTAACACATGTAAATCTACACCATAAAATGTAAGGACATCAGGTGAGCAAAACAACTTTTGATGCTTCTGAGAGTTGAAGTGTTACCTGATTACAAATAACACTAAGTTGTAACATAAGTCTGTGTTCTGGCATGACTAATTTTGGGCTGTGTATCAAGACGTCTCTGATCACAGGTGTATATCCCTGGGCTATGTTCTTTGAAATCCCCTCCATGGCATGATTACACCTTCTATAAGCCGCCCAATCACATTGTCACTTGTCTTGTCTTCTCTCGCTCCATTCTCCCTTTCTAACTCTGCATTTCATCTTTCTCTTTTTAATCCCTCTCTGTCATCTCTCTTAACCCCCTCCTCCCTTTCCCCTACTTTCTATCTTCCCTTGTCTCTGTTTTTATTCCCTCTCTAACTTAGCCCCACCGTCTTTCCTTCCCCATCTCTTTCTCTCGCTCTCTCTTTCTGCACATCACTCTCTGTCTAATTTAGTCACCACTTGTCAGGATCTTGGCATGACATGATAGAGAAGAGGCCCCGGTATTTGAGGTAGGGCCCCCTTACTGACTGGCTGTGCAAATAATCCTGAGTGACTGATGAGTAGCAGACTAAGTGAACAGATAAGTGATGAAGCGAGAGATCCATGTGAGCCATCTTCACTATTTCAATCACGTGTCTCGATATGCTCTTGGCCTTCAGTCAACAAACTACAAACAGTGCAAGACCACCTCTGTACCAAGGAATAAACATTTTGCAGCTTTGATAGGCTCCAACAACCCCTGCGACCCAGAATCGGAAAAGATAAAAGATAATGGATGCATGGAAGAAAGTAGAATCACAAATATGTACGTGCATTTAGTGAAGATGAAATGCTAACTTATACATTTTTCAAGGGAACAGGCAACTTGGGTCGAGGTAGACACTGCTCCTCGGCGTTGATGGCTAAGAAATAGTCACAGCTCACCCGTCATATCAGACATTTAAGCATCTCATTTTGTTGTATGATTTGAAAGAAGATGTGGAGTAAACAGTGAACTTGAGCAGGGCTAGCTAAGCTACATTAATCACCTGCTGGTGCTGCTCCATCTTTGCTGATCTGAACCGCAGCATGAAAAAGGATGGGTACCGTTATTGTGTGTGTCTCTACCTGGGGTTGTTGCACTGCCTCTCCCGATAGGTGACTCCGCTCTCACAGCTTCGTGAGCAGACAGACCAGGATGACCACTCTGACCAGTGTCCATGCAGGGGCCTCGGGCCTTCGTCACCCTGTTTCACGCACTGTCCCCTGCGACACCACTGAGAAAGAGAGGGTGGAATATTTATTGAGAAAGAGGGAAGCAGAAGAAAACACATCACATCTGTCAGATCAGCTACTACCCTAAAATTACATCTGTTCCAGGTAATCTGGCCACAAATGAACAGCCAAATACTGTGTGAACGCACCTTAATGCTTCTCATAAATGATTGATTTCATAGATGCTGTGTCTCGTGAACATCTATATTTTTTAATTTCTCATGCCATTCCAACATGTGAAGAGGTACTCTATGCATTAAAGCCAAGTGTGCACAGAAATACAGATTTTTTAATATCTATATTTCTTCTTCAAAAGACTCAATTTAACCTGTTAATGTGGAATGATCCTATTCTGACATGGGATGAGGGTCCATGTGGGAACCAATGTGCCCTGTACTTCCATCACAGCCTGCTATTATGATGATGATGTATGTCTCCTCATGTTAATGATGTGATCCAGAGATGGGACCCGGTTAATTAGAGTTTGTAATAATGCAACACAGTAATGATAAACTGATGTTTCATATTAACGATCTGTGTGGTACCCACATGGATCTTATTGTCTTACAGACTTCCGTCTGCAGCATAGTTCTTATATTTCCCTGATAAACCACAGAGCTGTAGAGGAACACCAGGCTTCATGATTCAACAAGGTTTTATATCCCATCATCACTTCAGTCTGTAAGCACCCTTTCCTTTCCTGCTGCTTGATGACATGTGCAGCTTTCCCACTCTGTGTGCTGCGAGTCTCCGTCACTGTTTGTTATCCTTAAATCATTTTTTGAGTCTAATGAAGGAGAATGGGGATTTGTGTTTATTTGCATACGAAGAGGCAAAGTGAGATCTGATCACAAGTGGTCACTGGAGACACATTTGGGGATGCATGCTAATGCAATGTGGAAATGCTCAGACTGAAGTGTTGTCCACATGTGATCGGTTCACACAAGACAGATTTTAATACTAGATGTCAACAGGGCTTCATAAAGTTGGGGTATAAGCTTCTCTGCAGCTCGTTTAACAGTCTCTAAGTTTGGTGTCGATCTAGTTTTTTAAAGATTTGAATGGGTACATGCAGATTTCCATATTTTATTCCATGTTCTCTTGAAGCTAAAACTCCTTCTTGTAACAGATAACTTTTGCTGGTGCAATATACAGAGCCATGTACACACATGAAGTCACCCACTGCGTTTTTTAATCTTCAGTAATTAGCTTGATTGTGAAGCAAAGGGGCATAGCAAATGTTTCCCACCAAACAAAGCAGAGAAGGATTTTTAACCAAATGGCAAGTCATGTAAATAAACATAGTTGAAAAAACCTGCCCTTTACCACATGTGATGATGGGGGAAGTACAGGAAACAGTCCTCACAGGCCTTAAACAAACTGTTTACAATATTTCTCCCAAAAGAGGCTGAATCATGTCATCCACTAACATGTCTCGTGTTTCAAACTAAGCAGCAAATCTGTGAGAGTAATGCGAGGATACTTTGCAAAAATCTAGACTCACTTAAAGCAACATTATGTCACAAACTGTGTCTTGGCACAGGATTGAACTGGATTTGTACAAGATGTCAAAATGACATCAGTCACAATATACTTCACCGCTCTGCTGACAGTGATCCCAGGGACCTTTTGCCAGTGCACAAACTCATGCATTAGCATTGATGGGGGGGCATATGCTCAGCTGTTCCTGTTCCCACTGTGTGTTCATGCCTACACTTGAGCCTAAAGACACACATGCTAGAACACACAGATGCACACACACGCTCCTCTTGCTAATCTCATGGTCCTTGACTAAGAGCTAGAACAGCTGATTTCCCCCCAGTTTTCCCCCTGCGGCTGAGTGCCACGGATTCCTAAGTGGGCCTGTCATTGTTTGTGTTCACTTAATTGTCCCGTGGAGGCGGAGGGCGGGATTAAACCATCAAGTCCAATATATTGAGAAGCAAATGTGAAGGAGGGGCTGTCAGGAGAGTGAGGGTAAGAGGAGAGCGAGCCTTGGGGGAGAATCATCTTGAAAGAAGTACGTGAAAGAAACAAAGAATAAATAAAGAGCACAGATTGCTTTTTGGCCCAAACTCCAATGGCTGTTTTCGCCATGTCAGCGACAAACCAATTGCAGCTGCTCCCTGAGGTAAACCAGTGGAGAAAGAGAGTTGTACCTTTATCAAAAAGAGAAATTTTATTGAGAGTGAACTCAAATGAACTGGAATCCAAATCTAATATAGTTGTCCAAACTATCCTCTTACAATTTGATTTATTAGTCAGCACTGGGACGGAGATATTGTGTGTAGAAGGATGCTGTTAAAACTGCAGCCTCACTCTGCCTTTTGTCTTAAAATGACCAAACTAAATGGGCGTGTAAGTGTTATATAACACTAAAACACTCAATAAATGTTGCTTTTATAATGGTATATACATAAATCTATCCCTTTCACCTTACAAAGTACCACCAGTTGCTTTGTCTATTGCAGTTTGCTCTCTCAGAGGTCTGTGGTTTTCCTTGAGGAGGAATCTACATGTCAGAAATCTCTCATACAAGCAACACAAAAAAAAAAAAAAAGAAACAGTGGGCCAACTGATGCCTCCAAGGGGAAACCTATTCAGAACTGACTTGTTTCATGTGTCTCGTGCAGCTCGGGCTCTTCAGACTGCTCTGTGCATCTGAAAGCTGTCACTTCCAATGTTCTTGTTTGAGTTTTGCTGCTCTGCTGTAGGGGACATTTTCACCGAAGCTGCAAAGAACTGTTTGTAAAAAGGCTCTTGTTTGGTGTCTTTCATTTGTGTTTTATTTGGTTAAATGTTGCCAAGGAGCAGTGTGCTGACAACAGACATTACACAAAAACACATGCTGTCCTCATTTCTGTAAACTACCCAAAGATATCTCTAAGGCGTATCAGCTGCAAAGTCAATTTTGCAAAGAAAAAGCTATCTTAGTGATGGGGTGATATGAATACTGTCATTTGTATGGCTGAGTGTAAACTTTTTTTCTTTATTTATTCTGCCACAGAGCTGATGAATGACATCCTGAAAAGAGAGACATCTTGCTGCAAGTCTCTGCTAGCCTCTAGAAACATTTTTGGTATGACCACATGAACAGCCTCAAAGCAAGGGATAAAAAAGTCCAATACAAGGGAAACAGTTCCCATGCGAGTCATGTGATATCACTCTTGAGGTGACAAAGCTCCAAGTATCACCCAAACCCCTCCACCTCATACACACACACTCACAAACACACATGACAACACGTGTTAAGTCACCATATCAGGTCCACAGGCAGAGCCTTCAGCAGCTGGCATGAACTTGGTCTCACACTTTCTCCCAACACGGTGGCACCACAGAGCCTTGCAGATATCCTGCAACAACACGGGAGAAAAAGAGAGAGTGAGTTCAAATGTATGCAAACATGTTTTTTTCTGTGCTAGATTTCAGAAGCAGTGTGCTCAATTTCCCTCTCTCAACGGTTGTAAACAAAGCAAGCAAAAGAAAGGATGATAAATGATGACTACATTGTTAATCAGCCGCTAGAGAGCCTTTAACACATGTTGATGGAAACGCGTTGAAATAGAGATGGTCTTAATAACGATCTTTGGCAAGCTATCAGTGTGCAGCACCCTTGTATCCACCAAATATTTATGCTTCAGTAGTTTGGATAACAATATTTTAGGAAAGAAGGGAGATAAAAATCATGCAGTTTTGTCCAAGGCATTATCCCAAAGGCAATGAAATGCATGAACAATAATACAAATGCACGCCCATTTCTGTAACATGATGACAGACAAAAAACATGAAAGAAGCTGCAACCCAGCACTTCCCTTTCCTAACCAAATAACAAAAGTAACACACAGGATTTAGAAAGTAAAATAAACATGTAATGCTTTGCAATCATTTTCATTAAAAGTGTATAATTGCATAACCAAACCTTCATGATGTCATGGCTGTGTTTCTCAGCAGTGGTCTAACAGATTCAGATGGGAGCACATTGCCTGAGAAGCAGAGCCGGCTACTTTTGAACATGTCTAATCTATTACTATCTGAATGACTATATCAGATTTTGACAACCCGGTGCAGATGCTGACAGGCACCTCGGCCTCAGCTTGCTGCTGCCAAGAGCCACCATGGACTCTATCCCAAGGCCTATTTGTCCAGCTGTTTTGCTTGCTCAGGCCTTTATGCAGCAGTAAAAGTGTTGGAGAGAGACAGAGTGAGGGAAAATGAACTGAACGATAAGGGGAAACGGCTCAGATATGATGGACAGAGTGAGACAGAGTTAAAAGGGAAAAAAACCCACCTATTTATATTATTTCCCTTTTCTATTGTAACTTTTCTCTGTCAGACTACACAACATGGGGAGTATCATTTGGCTCCTTAAGCTCCACCTTATCTTGACAATGCCTGCAAAAAGGTTTCCTGAAGAATGAGTTCATCGCACAATGAATTGTACCACCGAGGCTAATACATGAAGTGTTTTTTATGAGTAACAAGTGTCTGGAAAGATGGTGAGTGTGACGGCTGCTTGGGGATTTTTCAGGGTCCTGTGCACCTTGCTGCTACCAGGTGCATGAGAAAGAATAGTTTGAGACCAAAAGCATAAGGGAGCAATTCTCAATTAACTTGTTGCTGAAATAATGCATGAATGTTTCGATGTTGAGTAGAGGAGTCTAAGGAGGACACCATGTTCTGATATCTTGGGTTTAAATCCAGTCAGTGATCTCTATTGAGCCATCTTTTTCAGCTCTGTATTGACATCATACTACATGTTATAAAAAGTTGTTTTCTGGGAGTATGTTCTTTTCATTTTAGCCACAACTATATGTTATTGCATAATACACAAATATGAATATAAACTTCATAAACCAATAAAAATAGTTTATCATGTAACCTTAAACTCTGATGACAGATTTGACATTATAGTCTTGGATTTTAGATTTCCAGTGAGGTGTTCTGTTTTTCATCATTGGTTTGTTTGTAGAGTAAGTAGTCGTAGGAATAAACACTGCCACAATGACATCCTGACTCCCATCAGCAGTAATCTAATGAGGATTTATTTATTAACAGATTTCAAGTGCTAGCATGTGCAGCCAACAATCTGTTCTAGATCAAAAGTGTAATCTGAGTGATGAATCTGATCAATGCTGTGTTTCGAAAGCCACTCAACATTTAGATTTCTTGACTTCCAAGAATGCGTCAGAAATTATCTGTCCGACCTCCTTTAAACATTGTTTTCTTCTCCTCCCAAGACAGACCTGACAAGGTTTACATTTTTACTTTTTACAAATCTGCATCATAATATTGTTATTTTGGCAAACTTAAAAGTAGTAAATTGTGAGTCAATCATAAGAAAATAGTTTCTTTTTCAGGCTCAAACTGTTGAAGTTGTAGCTCCTCTGTTGGACTGAGATCTTCCTCACTGAGAGAGGTGAACAGGTGCAACACCAGGGGATGTAATGGACCAAGAATTAACTGCCTTTATGATATAGATGTAAACGTTATAGATGTAAGAGTCGTTCACATCAACCACCGGCTTCACCAGAATTACTGAAAAAATTGTCATCAGTTCCCATAACGTCATCAAACATCGATAGACTGTGGGTCCTGAGGTTGACCTTCTCCTGACTCTGTGAGTTTACAAATTCAGTGGTGTTCAGGATACTTTAAACTCTTATACATCAGAGAGCTTTACTGCAACAGGAAATCTCATTCCAAAGTGTTCAGTAGTGACGCTCTGCGAAATCATCTGCAGCAAATTTATGTTGCCAGAGAAACTGCTGTCAGTGAAATAGTTCAAAGACAAAGACAAAGTCTGCTTGGCCCAGAGGTTAGTGTCTATGGACGGGCCAAACAACAAAAGACCTTTCCCAAAAAGACCAGAATGAAAGTGCTTTGTCATGTTGTTGATAAAATCTAACAAATAAGGTTTTCCTAACTTTGACTGAGCAGTTTTCTGTCCTTCAGCCTGACATACTAGACCGTTTCATAGCTAGCACGTGTTCAGCAGGAAGTAAAAAGTCCCAGATGAGTGACAGAGCATCAACATGTGATGACCTGGGCTAGGGGTTATGGTTACTCTCATGCTTTGCCGTCTTTCTTTAGAAGAGCAGGATGATCCTCAGGCTGGGGTCAGGTAAGGCACTGTGTCAGAAAGAAACCTAAGCCCTATCTGGATCATGCAGAAAGTCACTCAGACAAATATTAGCTGCAATGAGACAATGGGAGAGCAACGAGGAGAGATTCCCATTGGCATCCCTCCAGATTATATTTAGTCATCCACCCCAGTGAGTATTTCATAGGCATCTTTATAACTCTCATTGTTTACTTTGTGTGTGTGAGAATGTTTGATATCCCTGTATTTGTGTGTGCGTGAGATGAGTTCATGCAACCCAACTTTGTTTCCTTCCCCCTGTTTTTCCTTTACCTCACTGCCCTAAAATCAAACTCTATTTCTCTCTGTGTCCTCACATGTGGTTACTACCAGATTGTTCAAACTAATTGAACACTCAGGTTTGAGCGGCTGTGCTCAGGACATTATCACATGCTATGGAATGGCATGAATTACTAAAAACATGGACTTTACCTTCTTAAAGTCGAGGGTGCAGAGCTTTGCCTTCTCTCCAAATTGCCATTTACACTGTGTGTCTGCATCGTACAGCTCACCGGGCAGCTTCTCGGGGTACTGATACTCCTTTACTGCTCGGGGTTCATCTGATAAACACAGAGCCTGGGCAGAACTGTTAGAGAGAAGAATAAAAAAAGGAAGAAATAGATGAGCAGGAGAACAAAATCAATCAATCAATCCTTATTTATATAGGCCCAAATCACATCAAACATTATCTAAAGACTCTTTCCAAACAGAGCAGGTCTAGACCGTACTCTATGTTCTATTATTAACAAAGATCCAACATCAAGTCAGGGTAAGATCCAGTCCCATCTTACAGACCGGACTCAGTCTGATCTCATCTTAGTCCACCATGAGCAGAGCACTTTGCAGCATTTAGCAAGTTACAGTGGCAAGGACAAACTTCCTTTAACAGGCAGAAACCTCCAGCAGGACCATACTCGTGTTAGACACACATCTACTTAGACCATGTTGGAAAGAGTGATAGAGGGAGATAAAGAGAGAGAGAGAGGATAACGATGAGACAGATAGTAGTAGTTGTAGCAGCTTGAATCTGTCACATTCACAGCAGCAGGCCGTCTACGGCAGAGATCCAGAGGAACCTACAAGACAAGGGAGCTCAGGGACTCCAGAAAGGTCTATGGTTATTAACTTTAATGGGACAGGAAGAGTTAAAGTGAGTGATAAGCAGAGACAAGGTGTTGAAAAGAACAAGGACATACAGTCATAATAAAGACAGGAGAGGAAAGGACCAGAGCAGCATTGAGAGGGGAACAGAGGTCAAAGGACAGCAGAGGACAAAAGTGAAGAAAGGAGGGTGAGTAACGAGTGAAGGTGGAATCAATCATTCATCTTAAAACAAACCGAAACAGACATGTAATTTACTGCCTGCATTAATGTAGAGTATGTAAGGAAGCTGGTGTGTTACTCTTCGTCATTTGCACACAGAAAGCCGTCCATCAGTCCACTCTGTTCCATTGTTTCCTATTTTGGAAGCTGCTGTAAAGCGTTGCCATAGAGACAAAACAAGCTGCCAAACTCAACCCCTGTGAGTAAAGGTTTTTAATGCATCAGACACTCAATTATGACAGACATAAAAAATCTTTACCCCTCTCGCTCATATCCTAACACCAGCGGGGGGTTTCCAATGTTAACTGATATCACTCCTTACTATGCAGAGATGTTTTACTGCTTATATGCTGCAGTCCAGGGAATATAATACAAGTCTATGCTGGAAAGAGCATGAAAAGGCAAATCTGTTGGAAGGGCCCGTTGTGTTAGTGAGTGGTCCTGATTGCTTTAGCAGAGTATATACATGTGTGTGTGTGTGTGTGTGTGTGTGTGTGTGTGTGTCTGTGAGAGACTTTCTGTAGCTTTATGGGTCCTTTGTGTCTACACAGAACAATGGCTGTTCTGCATGTGTGTTATTCTGATATTCTACATTATTCCCATTATAAAGTTTCTGTAAAATACATCACATTTACAGTGTTCACACATCAGCAGGCGCACATGCAAGGCCTGCCGGCGAGCACAGGGTGTCCCTCATAAAATTACAAGGCCAATGCAGCCTCATTTGCAAGACCTTGGGACAGATTTGTTTAAAAACAGCTTCTTCCTTTCACTGATGGGTCTGCAAGATGATTAGAACAAAATGTTTTCCAATATTTAAGCTGTAAGCAGTTTACACCACAAGATTATCATCAGCTGGGTATGAATAAACAAAGTAAACGAGAAGACAAGCACCCATTCTTTCAAGGACTCCCTGTTGATCTGCTGATTCATCTGTTCCAGACACAACTTGTAGGGATGCACGTGACAGATTTTATTACCAATAATTTAACTGTCAATTTAATTTAAAAAAAGGAGTTCCCACAAATCATTACAAATACTAATTTAGTCAGAGATTGTTCTGCAGACCAAGTGCTCTGATGGTCCCTTTTTCTGAACCAAAGGGCTGTGTCCACTTACAATGTTTTTTACGCTGGGAGCCTCTGCTACTTGTAGTCGTAGCACCCTCAGTTATACATTTGTAACTTCTGAACCACTGCCACACTTGCTAAAGTCACTTCTTGATCACCACCAATCAGAATCAAGAGGGGGAGGGACTTTGTCGACAATAATGCCAGAGGTCTGTACAAGCACTCTGAAATTGAGGTTCTGGGTGCTGCCAGCACATAAAATCAGCGTTGGTGGACACAGGCCCTTGGTTGGTATAGAAAGAAGAATGGTTCAATAAAACAATTAAGCTGAAAGAGGTATATATCAGTTTGTAATTTATGTTAAATATCTACCACATTGTGTTGGTACATCAAACAAAAAGAAAACATAAACATATGCAGCATGTTTTGTCTTGATACAATATGTGCTCTCACCCTGAAGATACTCCCTCCAAGTATTTCCCTAGCATCACTGAACTAAAGCTTTAAAGTGACCATGTATGCAGGTCACCACATCAGACTAAATATTCAGAGCCCACCAGCCGGTACATAGTGAAAGCCAGCTGTGGCTTCTTCAGGCTAAGAAATAGTCTCCTCCACAAAACCTCCTTACAATGACTTGTTGTCTTCACTTCAACGTTTAAAGGCATAACATGTTTGAGAGTTTTAGAGGTGATGATACATGAACATTGCTACCTCTTTCATAGCTGGGCTCGCTGTCTTGCTCCAGTTTCATGCGGTGCTATAACTGGCTGCTGTCTCAGAGTTAACTCTTATGGTGCAGACCTGAAAGTGTTGACAGTCTCTCCGTCTTTCTAATGAAGCAAAGACAGATATTTACCACAATGTCACGAGACAAGAGCTTATAAAACAAACAACGAGATGTTTCCTCAGATATCTACTTAACTGTGACCTACGTCCTCTGTAGCATGACTCCGACTCTGGGAAAAGAAAGGTCAGACTTTCATGTTTCAGTGCTTTCTCGATGGCTTTCACCAGTGGCCATGCAAATAAAAAGCAACTTTGAGTGACTTAAAGGGGATTTTACCCTGCCATGAGAGCCGTCTATCCATGTTAGGCATGACAAAGAGCTTAGATAAAACATCTGACTCTACACACAGTGTTTGCTCAGACCTCTCTGTCATAGCTGGCTGAGGAGAGGCAGATTTAGAGTGAGTGTGATGTAAACTCTGTTGGCTAACACAACAATCCTCTCCATAGCTGACAAATGTGGAGAAATTTAGTAGTGTCCGCTAATGCAACGAGGCATACTTAGCTAAAAAAACATGTAGCTATCAGACCACGTCTGTTGATAACTGTTAAGAAAACGTGCCACATTTCAGCGTTGTATCATGCAGTGGTTATAGGAAGACGACCTCTTGGCTGTTTCAGTGGTGCAGAGATCCCCTCCACGTGGCCTCAGAGGGTGATGGGAGTTTAATATAAGGCTGACAGGCCTAACAAGGGTGAGGTCACCCCAGCTCTAATAACTCAGCGAGGAAATACAGTGTCTGTCTCCACTACTCTGAGAGGGTAGACCTGACAGTTCGGTTAACACACTGGTAAATTTAGTGGAGGGGACTGGCTGTGGGTTATCTGGTTTCAACACACACACACATGCACAGACACATGGACGCTATGTCTGCGATGGTTGTTGCTCTCCCCTGGATTAGCAGGCTGCATGCATGAGAATGTACTTATTGCACAAACACACTCATCATTTTCTGCACTGCCCATTTTCTTCTCCTTGATGTACGACATATACAGTATGCAATCTTTAAAACAACACTTTACATAGCAATCCTGCAAATCACTGATTTGCAATGTCACCTAAATATTCCAGTCTCTCAAACATTAGGCCTGTTTTTCCTTGCATTTAGAAAAATAAAGCATGTCCTGTATTCGTTAGAACATAAGTGCAGTTTTTCTCTCAGCACTCTTTAGATCTGAGCAACATTTGTAACTGATATATCTCCTGCTGACATGTTTTTTCTACAACACATGTTCATCTATCAGTAACACATGTAGAAAAATATAAACACACAATGCATGTTTAAAGGCACTTTGGGAGGACTCATGCTTTAATAATTGTGTTGTATAAACTGATACAGTGTTTTACGTCTTTGTTGCAAGAGCGCTTAACTAAAGTTTGCACGAGGATTTGCTCATTACTCAACAATAAGCCATGTGGAAGTGATGGTATGTCCTTAAAACCTAATAGGACTCTTCAAACATTTATACCCATTAATGTCGTTCTGAACCATTGTGCTTCTTAAATCAGCTCTCTCAGCATTGGTCACCACAACAAAAGTGCTGCAGTAAAAGAAGAAATGTGGTTTCTTACTTGAGGAAGCGGCTGAGGTACTGGCGGCTGCAGGCAGACCATGAGAAAACGCCATTGTGCCCGGCTAATGTTGGCGACATGATGTTGCCCTCTGATTTCTTACAAACATTTCCTTCACCGTCGTGGACCATTCCAAAACTGGTAGGGGGTAGAAAAAAAGGGTCTCAAGTTAATGTGCTATTAGAAGGGGAAAACCAGCAGATACAAGATAGCCAGCTTTAACTTTAAAACTTTGAGCAAACTTTGAAATTAGGTTTGAAAACATGATATTTGGTGAAGCACATGCTGTAAATGTAACGCCATATTTACACTTAGTGATTACTCTGCTAGGGCTGGTGTGTGTGTGCTGTTATGTTGCTGTGTTGTGAGTCTGTCTTACAGTTACCAGTTCCTGATGGTTGGTTCTGGCACCAATTAGGGAATTAGAGTCAGCTGGCTACTGTCTCCAGGCCCAATAAAACGCCCCTCCTCGTCGTCTATTCATTACCTCTTTCTCTGGCATCACGATACTGAAGCGACTGCTCATCATGCCTCGTTTCCCATCATTCTCTGTGTTAGACTAAAAGTGTGGTTTGTCGAGTTTGTTGCTAACACTTTTAAACATAAAATTGAGTTGAAATTGATGTCATTTGTGTGGATCTGTAGTTTTTAGACTGAGGAGACAGTTGCATTTCATAAGGACAGTTGTGTTTGGAGAGGTAATCTTGACTTGTTTCCTTTACAGAAAGAGTCCTTATAAGATTGAATTGAGAATCAGCTGCTCATAGCGTCCCCCCTTGAACATTTTGCGGTAAAACTGCACTTAGTTTGGAACATATGCTTCCTAGAGTTGGTCTGTGTCAATATCTCTGGGCAGCTTTTCTTCTGTCAGTACCTTTTGTTGCCATTGAGAGATTTTGACATTTTGTTTAATTGAATCACTGAAAATAAAGTCCCTCTGATTCATCTTCATTTGTTGTGGCTTCAGAGCCGGGCCTCAACATCTGGAAGAATGCCACTGTCGTTATTCTACTGGATAAGTTATGACATCTTAAACATCATACAGTTTTTGACATTTGTCACCATATTTTTGGCCTCTTTTTTAATGTCTTGGGTGGCTAAAAGTGCAGAGAAGACAAAAACAAAGTGCACATCTTAACCACAAACAGTGCTTTATATGCAAGTCCTTTTCTATGAGATCATTAGAGGTTTGAAGACCCTTACTTGTGTCCGGATTCATGTGCAATGGTGAATGCCAGACCCAGGCCTGTGTCCTCATTTATGGTACAGCTCCGGTACTTGCTGCACATCCCACTTATTGGAGCAAATCCTGCAAAATCAGGGACAAAAATTACATTAAACTTACATTATTTCAGAAACCTTACCCTCAGTGTGGATAACTTTTGGACTGAATGCATCAGAAACATTAAACACACCATAACTGGGTTAAACCTCCTCCACATGTCAGAATATGGGATCTTGTGGGAACATTCCTGGATCCCCCAGCTACCTTTCACTTGACTTTAAAACACTCTTTGTCTGTCTTCACTTCTTTCTCATATCTCATTGTCTATGAAACTCCCTTTTACTATTCATCCCTCTTTATGCCTCTTTCCTCCTCACACACATACACATAGACACACTCTGTGCATTCACACACAGAGCACCCCTGGCTGTGAATCAAAAAGGATAATACCCATAGGGGCCTCCCTTAATGTTTTTGTCTCAGTGTCTGAGGGAGAATCTAGTCTTATGTTTTGATATTTTACAGCTCTAAGTCAAGCGCGATGGAGAGCACAACTCCTAAAGTAATGTTCTCATGTACGTAGCTAATGTGAATCATGATTTTAAACATACACAGGCAGATTGACTGTGAGAACTACCACTTAAGTTCATTTTTTGTGTCAGCAAAGAGGTAGATCATTGGCAATATATACTGCTTTTGATAGATGGGGGAAAACATGAAGGGATAGGGCTGCTACAGTAATGCAAATAAACTGTGTTATATACTGACTGGTAGCACTAATGGTCATTTTGCATTGCACCTTTGGGAATTTGTTGGACTCTTTTTACACACACACACACACACACACACACACACACACACACACACACACACACACACACACACACACACACACACACACACACACACACACGCACACACACACACACACACACACACACGCAGACCTTTGAACTATAGGGTCTCATAGCAACGATTAGAGCTAATGCTTGCCTCAGCACTTTGAAGTCAAAGCTTAAGTCTGGAGTTTAAAGGTAGTGTGTGTTTGTTTGCACATGTGTGTGCGTCACTCTGTGTTTCTCAGGAACACATTACGGACGTTTTTTCTCACCGTGAGGAAGACAACAATGTGTTGGCATGGTCATTACCACAAACAAGCTGTTGTTAGTTTGTTAGATGGCGTACAGTCACAATGACTGTGTTTGTTTAAAGCAGCAGGGCCTGGTCTGTGCAGATGGTAGCTAAAGGGCAGTTTCTGGATGTTCTGTGCTTTAAGTGAAAACATGATTGGTCTGTTAGTAGCCGTATTCTTCTGGTACTGCATCTGCAATAACACATGATATGTTCTATAGATCTGTATTGTATTGCTGAAGAGAAATATGTTGCAGATTCACCGCTCTATGATTCCTTTTTACACCTTTCACACTACTGACTTTTTTTGCATCATTTTAATCAGTTAATTATGCTGTGGTGCTGAAAAAGTTTGGAAGAAGCACATTTTTTTAAACATCTGGCTTGACTGATGTGGCGCTCTATCGCACCGTGTGACAGAAGGCAGGGCCACTTTCTCAGAAAAGGAAGGAAGGCAAGAGAGAGAATTAAATATTTGTATGAAAAGTAAGAAACAAACAGATAATAGGGACAGATGGGATTAAAGCTAAAGTTTAGCAAGAAACAAATCCTGTTGCTCTTGTAATACTTCTAAAATTTGCATCAGTATCTCCTCTTAGGATTGCATTTTTTAGGATCTTTTTAATTTTTCCTAATTACACTTTCAGGAATTTTGTAAATGCAGAATTAACTTGTCACTGTTGAGAGGAGGAGGAAGAAGAAGAAGATGTACCGAGAGTGTCACAGGGTTCATTCTTCCATGAGCAGATGTCGAGCCCTGTGAGGAGGATGGCGTGGTCGTGGTGCCGGCCCTCCCTGCCTCCCAGCGTAGACTGCCAGTGACAGAAGCTGTTCAGTGTGTGGTCTGCATGGTGGTTGATCACTAAGCCATCCTTTGAGATAAAGCAGATGAAAAGAAGAAAGAGAGATAATGTTTTCATCACAGAAGGAAGCTGTGTGGCAAAGTGCTATCGTTCAAATCTGAAGGAAGTCAAACTAATTAAATGTTTAGACCTTCCTCTTGAGACTAATGTGTGAGGTGACATGTTGGTTTGAGCAGGAACACTGATGAAATAAAGTGTTGCTGGTTCTAGGATGTGCGTCTTGGACATTTTTGCAATATTTGGCATTCCGGGAGCTGATAATTGCCTCTTGTGGAAGATTGAAATCTAATAACATCACAGGTGGATGGAAACAAGGATCTGATCCCTTCTTCTCTTTGACATAACCCTGCCTGAGTCACTCCGCCCCCTTCTCTGTCTATCTCTCTTTTTTCTCGTCATCTAGCCGGCCTTTACTCTCCTGAACTCTACGAGAATTTCCCTCCACATCCTGGCAAAGATCCAAGGAAATGCATACCCTATAATTAACCACTGTAAAAGTCCTTAGTAGTTAAGACCACCACGGGAAAATCTCTGAGAAAACTGGGAGATCTGGACCTTCAGGCTTAGAAACAAACAAGCAAATGATCTGTATTTAGCATTCCCTTGGAGTCTGAAACACCCAGGGATATACAGTTGTTGGTGTTCTTGGCGTCCATGAGAATACAAAAATGAATAAAGAAATAAACTGAAAAATAGCAGTCATCAATCACAGTGTTTTCTCTTTGAGAGGTTTTCTTTGTTTTAGGGTTTTTACCTGACAGTGATAACAGGCTTTAAGGTGTTTACCTGCTCTTCATCCAGAAGCACGAGGCCCACTATCACTATGTTGATGTTTCCTCCAATGGTGCCATCTTTGAAAAGACTGGAGACCTAGAAGACAGAGAAGACAAACTCTATCATATGTCTGATAACAGGGTGATGTTTCCTGTAACGTGACTTTGACAACAGTTCAAAAAACTGGTTCACATTTTTTCAAGTCTGCCTTTAAGCATCCTTATACACCAATATCAACGTTCAATGTATTTAGTTTGTGTTAAATAATATGAAGCTTCAGCAGTTTAACATGTACATCATGCAAACACAGCACTGATGATTACAAACCTTTTTAAAAGCTTTGGATGGTTTGATTAGATCAGCAACATTTCAAGTGATATTTTGAAGGTTAAGTCATTAAAATGTAAAAATGTGGTTTAACATCGTTCTCTATAAAGGTCCTGAACTAAATAAATGCTGTGCTTACTTAGAAAAGACTTAATTATAATCCCAATCAAACCGTGCAGCTAGTGTCTTATCAAGGTTAGCAAAGTGTCCCTTCATTTTAACTCATTGTCCTTTTTAAATAATCAATGCCAAGCAGAGTTCTCAGTAACATTTATAATAATGTAATATGTATGTTATGTACATGAATTAAGACCTCAGTATGCTGTGCTCACAACTTCTTGCACCGTGTAGACACATCAAATAGAGAGCTCTGTGTAGAATCTATGCGTGAACACACCTTGACATTCCTGTAGAAATAACACCTTAAACCCCTCTTGATGGTATCACTGATGTTTGACAGCCACAACTGCTGTTTCCAATTCAGCTTCTCGTACTCACACGGATATCTGACCATCAATCATAACAGTTTTGGCTTTGAAAGTGGACGCCTGATCTTATTGCTCTTGTTCGCTCTCTGTCTTTCTCTCGGGCCTTATGAATACCTCAGGTGCCACTCACTAAGCCATTTTTTCTCTCTTCAGGAACAACCTCATTCGTTCCTTATGTTCCTCATGTTTGGTCTTCCTCTCCACTGAGTCATGAGAAGACACAGCCAGGGTTTGTTACTGAGGTTGAGCAAAATTTTGAGGTCAAAGAGGTAATCAAAACCACTTACTTTAGCTAAGATCTCCTGGATGCGAGTGTTTGACAAAAGTTCAGATAAGCCCAACTGAACAGATTGTTTTAATTGCCTCATAAAAGAAACAATCACCAGTTTCCATAGAGTTTTAGTGTTTTGTGTTACAAAATTTGAAGTGTTTTTGTAAGATTAGTGATTACAAAACATTTTCTGACACAAAGAGAAGATAATTCTGAGAAAATGCTGTTCCTAGCAAATATTAAATAACCTTTTTGGCACTCATGTGAGTTGTTGGTGTAGGGGGAGGGGGCTTGGGTGTTTTCTGTGAAACTCCATACTGTATTTAGGTGACTCCTCTAAGGCGGGCTATGACCGCACCAGCTTGGTTTCTACTAAAAGGAACTGTGTTTTCAAAATAGAGGGATTATCTTTGGATTTGTCAGTCAGTCATTAAGTAGCAAAACGAGGGTGACGGAATTTGCTTGCAGATCAGCTGAGAGGGATGGGGGGACTGTGATCTCACCCAGATATCAGTTTCATGTGTTTAGATACGCTCTTTCTCACCAAACTCCATCTGTGGTAAACTAAGCAGAGCTAAATCAATCTGAACTGAATTTTTGCCTTTTTGCCATATCAAGACAAAACATTCAAGAAGAAGTGTAAAGGCAGGATACGTTTGATATAGTGTGTCAAAACTTCATTTTAAAGAGGACATAGACACCGCTACCTAGCATGAACCACATAATGTGTAGGTCAGGCTAGGGGCTAATGAGCCAAACGTTAGCATGCTCAAACAGAAAAAAGCTTAACAAAACGAAGCTCGCGTGACTGTCTTAATTCTCATAGACAATAGTTATTGTCTACCTAAAATATATAAGTTAGTTTTAATTCTCATATTATTGACCCACACGTAATTTACCTCTCAAGTTTTCAGAGCTGTGCAAGCTACCATCCCCCCAAACAACATTAATATGCTAACACAATTATTTAAATTAGAACATACTAATGTTTGGCTTGTTGAGTTTTAGTCATACAACAACATAAAGGGAAGTTAAATATTTGTAGAAGTGGAAAATTTACTCCCATTAACCTTTCAAAGGACCAGGCTGCTAGCTTGTTAGAAGCTTATTTGCTAGCATATGTTACCAAATCACACCTCCAACCAAATCAATACACTTCTAGTTTTGTTTTTGCTTTTAGCTCCTACTATGTCTAGCACATTACTTATAATCAGGCTTTCTCACCATATTAAGCACAGTAAGAACGTATGTGGTGATGTTCTCATGACCATGGTTGTCCATCATCTTTTTGTCCACCACCACCAGCATCTCCACGTTGAGCCCCCGGTCAGCCTGGTTCTTCATCAGCACAGCTCTTTTGTTCCTGGGGATGAATTTGTACTCATCTGGAAGAGTAAAGACATCCCCTTCTGGAGGTTTGGGCATGTCTGGAAAAATCAAGGGAGGGAACATGATAGAACGAATTGACTTTTTTATGAAAAATTGTGCAGCAACTAGAGTAGACGTTTATGAATTACACCGTTGCCAAAGGGTCAAAATGATTAAGAACAAACTATTTAACAGTATACTGTGGGCTGTAAGTGATTTATGAAAGACAAAACAATCATGCACTTAATAGCAATTTAATAGTAGTTATTGCACCTATTACAAATATACAAAATTTCCTCCTTGCAGATGATTATATGTTGTGCAATATCTGAAATGAAGGTAGCCACAAGCTTTGCCCGCTGACATTGGCCAACAGTTCTGACGAGAAGCAGACAACCATTTTGGATGATTAACTGCACTCCTACCTTCATGACCTGATGTCATCACTACACAGCAAACTGTGCTTTTTTCTGCTGTTGAATCTGGCAGAAGTGTGTGTTATGCTACCATTAAGTAAAGTGTGAAAACACAGCATATGGCTGCAGCTAAAGCAAGAGAAATGTTCTCTATTTGCAACAAATATGAGCTTTACCATGCTGTCAGTGTAGCTGTCAAATACTTTGAATCATTTCAAATGCTGTAGACAAAACACAATGTTGATGAAGTTGAACAATGGCTATGTTTGTTATATAGGTAATGCAATAAAAATACAAGTTCACCTATTTTGTTTAAATGTGCTGTAAACTGTTCACACAGGCAATTTTAGGCAGTGACCTAAAGTATGTCAGTGTGTCAGACTTTTTCCCCCTCAGGCAAAGCTTGATTTAAAAAGACGATGACGTAAACTAGGATGAATTCAAAACACAATCTTTTTGTGATAACTTATCAGCACTTTAAGTGAACATGTGACTCAATCTTAACATCAAATGCACAGCTCTGTCCAGCTTTGAACTCTCCTTTGAAGCTGCCTCACCTTTGGGAAGAACGTCACACAGTCATGTCCACTTCTACTCACATAGTACAAATAAGTCAAAGCAGAACACAGCCAAAGAGTATTTCAGCCAGTCGTGACAGCATCATCTCAAATCTCCATTTCTTGTTATCTTTGGTTATCAAAACTTTCACCCATCACTGCCTGGGGTAGACAAAGTATAAAGACTAGAAAGTTTGCTTACATAGGTGGATAGCAGGTGAGCCACCAAAGTGCCTTTCTGTGTAAAACATGGCACAGGTGTTCACTGATGTCATCCTGTGAGAATGTAAACATGGGTGTGTTTTCAAAGGGGACAGATGGCTGGGTTCTGGAGGGTAATAGTGGTGGTGGTACCAGTCCAATCCCTGCTTGCTTTCTTACAAGTAAGACCCCTGTGACCCTGGCAATGATAATAGATCTTGTGGTAATTTTCTCAAAAGCAAACATTTACCCCAGTGTAAAGTGGATATAAAACAGGTTATGTCACTCATATCACTAAAATGTCAACAATGAATTCCCGAAACATGTTGATTTGCTAAAGTGTTCATAGGTAAGGAAGGAGGCATTTATGAGTCGTCCTCTTTCTAAATCAGTAATAACTTGTCTCTTTAACACAGCAGGGACTTGCAATGTGTTAACAACAGAACATTAGCACTTAGTCTGTTCAGTTTGAAGTTCTATTATAAAACGATACATCATGTGTTATTCCTACCACACCAGTTTTGTAAGTACTCAGTGAACTTTGCAACACTTCCAAATGATAATACTGGCATTCAATGCAACACTATAAATATGGTGACATACTGATGATAGTGTTTCTGCTTACACTGACCGACCACGACACTGGGAGGTTGACTGCCAACAGATTTAATTAATAGGAAAGGTCAATAAGAAGAACTATTATTCTATGTCAGTCTTTGTTTCTGTCCATGACACTTTAAGTGGTGTGATAATACTTGGAAATGTGACTTAGCTTCTTTGAGTTCAAATGAGTTACTTTGTGATATCTGGAGAATTGAGGATATTGTGTAAAGTGACAAATGTGTGTAATGAAAAACATATGTCTGGATTTAATCATCCTTATTTAAGTGTTGAATGTTAACTATTGTTTTTATTTCAGTGGTTGTTAAGGGCACTATGACTACATGGTGATTTTCAGAACACAACATTTTACATAATCTAATTGCATAGTTTGGAGTTAAAAAGATCCAAGTGCAAGTATCCCTTAGTTGATTGGATATAAAAGAAAACTGCTAACCTCAATACTACATTCTCACTGGGATGTGGAACTATTCATGATGAAGACTGTCTCTGTGTTGAATTAATCTTTGCATTAGAAGCAGTTGTGACATGTTTCATATGAAGAGTTGATGAATAAGAATGCAGTTTGAAATAATGCTACAGAAAGATTAAAATGAGAAATTGCCCTTACATACATTTCTTCCTTCTCCCGCAGAAGTGTTGCCTCTGCCTCTCTCCGTGTCTGTACTCATCGTCATGCTGATGGCCGTGGCGGTGATGCTCCACCTGGTCCCTGTGTCTGTTGTCGTTATTGTTTCCATGGTGCTGCTTTTGCTGCTCTTCATTAACTGTGTTGTAGTTGGTGTCTGTTTTAGAGTTTGTGGATCTCTTGGAGACCGAGTGTCCTTGTGATTCGTGATGAGTTGAATCTGTGGATCTCCTCTGAAGCACTGTGGGCTCATGACTCATGGGGGACCCCCTCTCGCTCTTGTAGAGGATGTGTGGCTGGTGGCTGGAGGGTGCTGTGAAGTTCTCGGTCTCAGCAAGGCTGCGAGGCACAGGTCTGAGGAGGTAGTCTGCATCCTGTGTTCTGATCAAACCTGACTAGAGGCAAAACAGAGAGTACTATTAGCTTAACTGCAGTATATCTTTAACCTATCTAACCTGGGTATTATATTGCATACACTTAGGACACAGGGATTTCTAAAACAAACATTTTTAAATCCCTCCGCCCTGCTTTTATTGTAGAACTTATCATTTCTCATCACTGAAAAAAAACACACCTGAAGGGCTGCAGTCATATATTACAAAAATACATCAATAACCTCATTTGACTGTTCATTTAACTTCCCAATTCATCTCTGTCAGCAATTAGTCAAATCTGAGCCATGGGTCAATGCGCATATGACCCCTAGGCCTCTGTGTGGCTCAATTACTGGCCGTGTTTCTTCATGTTCAACATCTGTTTAGCTGGTCAGGGTCAGATGTTATCTCAGGAAAATCTAAATGTGACTCAGTCAGATAGGAAGAGTTCAAACAAAAGGAAAAGAGCTGGAGTAAGAATTAAATGACATGGTTTCCTTATTCACATGCACCAAGAATATAGCAGAAATAAGCAATGCAGCTATAACTCACATGTCTCACTGTTAAAACTGCAGTAACCTGTCGATGTATGGGTTATGAGTCTGCCCCACTTTGAGCATCAGTACCTTATGCTTTTAATTCTAGAGGATAAGCCATGGAAAGCCCATCTTTAAATCTCCAGAGCTTCAGCACAGGTTCCTTCAACTGACCCTTTCTACCCTTCCCCCCATTTTTTAAGGAAGGAGACTGAGACATTTTCAGTTTTCAATAAATTTCAATCCACATAGCCCATTCAGAAACTTCCACTTGCTCTCTTTGTCTTGCTGACTCTCTCTTGAAACACACACCACATCTGTGTTGACAGTCAACTGGCAAGAAGTGTTTGGACTTTAACTGTTCTTGGCAGAAGTAGTGGTTTTCCTAGAACCTTTTTTTGGTCACTTTATGTTGATTGTGAGATCCTTATAACTGCTTTCAGTCTGCTGGCTGACAGTAACATCTGGACACAGTGGCAGAAGTGAAGCTGTGCCTGACCCGAGTGGACCGCAAGAGCATGGTGGCTGGAAAAAGAGCTTTACTGAAAGTTTTCAGTGACTGTAACTGTATCAATGTGTACTATTTTGTGCATTTAAATGGACATGTCATTTTTTTTTTTTTTTGAAATGGGTCAGTCACGCAGAAGCAGACCTCTACAACTGATTTTCTGTATATCATCAACACTAACAAAAAGGCCTCTTCCTCCTCTGTCAGCCACAGCAGGAGACCAGTAAAACAAAGTCCTTGGACAGTGTTTAGACTGTCTTGTCTGTAGTGAAGACCGATGAAGTCTAAGAATACAAGCCAATATGTAAAGCAGGGACCACAATGACTGCACAGTTCACAGCTTCATCGTGTACTGTGGTAAAAAGAAAGCTATCATGCATTTATGATGCTTTTTGTGTCATTGTTTCAACAGGAGCCAGATTGGCTCATCTCTTACATCGTTGAAGAATATTGATGTTCAAAGTTTTCTAAGATCAAAAAGGGAACAAAGATATGCACAAAGTTTGACTTCCTCTGAAGTCATACAGATACAAAGGCTTCCATTTGGGGAACTCTATACTTTTAACTTTTATGCCCTCAGCACACAGCAGTGGAGAGCAGTTGTTGTTTACAGGTGTTTCTGCGTCAGATAATGATCATTTCCTGGCGTACAGTAACTAGTGTTTGACGGACAAAAGATAACCACAAACATTGTTGTGGAAACATATTTGGAGACATTTTTATGGTCGGAAACGTACTTTTTGGCCCAGTACTTATTGAGATGATTACAGTCTTTGAGGCGCCTTAAAAAAAAAGTCTACAAACGCAAAAACAAAACAATGGATAGTTAAAATAATGCACAGAGAGAAGACATGTTTTGTCCAAGAATTGCAAGAAATGTCATCTTGTTTCTTTGTTAGAACTCTGAAACCAGCCCTGGTTTTACTCACCATGTGCTGCACTCTTCTGTGAACGCACTGACTTTTAACCCTGATAGATGCTTAAGTTTTTGGAGGGAATACCAAAGAAGACGGGGGTGTATCAATTACCAAGAAAAAAAAAGAAGGAAAAAAGAATGGCTTGCTTGCACACTACTACCATCTTCTACTGAACTTTTCTTTCCAGGAGACAAGAAATCATCCTCACTACAGCCAGAAACATTGGTTACAATCTCATGTGACAGCCAGTGCGTGATCCTGTCAGCCACATGGCACCTGCCCCGGCGTTGTGTAATCACAGGTGATTGTCATAATTTGGTTCCAAGTCACGGTGATGCCTCTGACCTGAACTGTGCTGCTGTCAACCTTGCAATTGTCTCATGCTCGTTCTGTCTGGGTGGGGGGTTTGTTTACCACAGAGGGATTAATGTGGAGATACAACAGGATGCCATGTGATGGCTAACAAATAGATCTGAACTGATTTGGTTTCTTGGCTTTTACACAAGGGACTTGAGAATTTTAGAGGAAATGAACCAAAAGAAAGTTTCCATTTTCCTGTTGTTTATATCACAGAGGATATTTTTCATCAGCTTGTTCCAAGAGCAGTAAAAGGAGATGGGATAGATAAGAGGTAAAGGAAATCTAAGATGGAAAAATACGATCGTGGGGTTCACACCTGCAGCCTTTGGACTGCACTGTTAAGTTGGGAGTTTCAACAGAATCTGTCATATCCTGATGTCTGGAGTTGACAGGATCTGGTTGACATTTAGCCTTAAAATGATCATTTTAAACTGTATACTGCCAACTCCATCTTTTTCATATTGTAAGAAACTCCTAAACATGACCTTGCTGTCCTTGTTATTAATGCCTACACAGAACAAAGCGCTATGTGCAGCTATGTGTGCGTTATGCAGCAAACAATCAGGATAGAAACATGCAGAGAAATGCTGCAACCTAAGATGAAAGTTTCCGAACAATTCCACCTGAGGCATGCCAACTGTACACATGTACGTCCTGACTTTGTCTGACTGCTACTTCTGTCTCTTCCCTTTCTGCACAGCTTGCACGAGTTACACTCTACAGCTCTTGCATTCAGTCTGGTCTGTTTTTTAGTTCACAGTAAAATAGATTAATTGGCTCTTGTTGTAGGGTTCTGGAGATCTTCAGCAGACTTTGATGAGGTTTCAATCCAACAGTCTCCTAGCAAAATAAGACATTGAGATAATTTTGTATTTCATCTGCATTCTACCAACTCTCTACATATGTACATGTGGGTGTATTGTTGGGGCAGAGTATAAACAAGGGTATACATGAAACAGAAGTAATATCCTGCAGAATGTCATCTGTCCCTGTTTCATTACAATGGAAAAACCTTATTAACCTGCACCTTTCTCTAAGTGTCGGCTACACTCTGAAGTTGTAGTCAAGTTAAAGGTTTTCATAATTTTTGAACACTTTTTTGAGATGATCATGTAAATTAAAACCACTTCAATGTAGAGTGAAGCAAGGGATGAGCTGGTATGGTTTGTATTTGAGGCATCATCATAACAGCCTAAGTCACTCTGAACATCCTTTGTTTCCTCTCATTTGGGTCTGTGGCGGTCGCACTTACTGGATGAGCTGTCTCTCTTCAATGCTCGTATTGCTTTAAGTATTTGGCCTTTATGTTTTTGTCCTGTGTTACAGATATTGAATAAAGATGTTTTTAGGTTTAACTTGTGTTGGTATGTTCTGTATTTTTCCAAAGCATGCAAACGTTCTGTCTATGAGCAGAAAGAGCTTTCCCTTATAGACAGAATCCATTGAAGAAATTGTACAGAAAACCATATGTTATAGCAGAATACATAATGAATTTTTAAACAAAACAACATGCATTTTTCCTTTCTTTACCAGCCATCAAACACAACAGATAATCTTCGTATGATGTCTTCAGTCTGTAAACTCTGCACAGTCTTGAAGCTTACACTTGGCCCTACATAAAACAACAAGTATCTGTCACTTCCTCTGAGTATGTGTGCATGCGAGCCTCTAAGTTAAGAGATTAGGTCAGCTACAGCCTTTCCTAAATAGCCAAAGTCATCAGATTACACAGTGCGCTCTACGAGGTGCAAATAGCAGTCATAAAATGCTGAAACACTACTTGGGAGGGTGCAAACAGCTGGACTCTGTGGAGTCAGACGCATCCAGACAGGCAGCGACAGGAACGGGGGAGGGGGGCGGGAAAAAAACGGTAGGAAAACGGAACTGAGGGGGGAAGCTTTCAGTGCATTACAAGGTGCACCTGACTGTGTGGAGTATATGGTGCTCTCTTTTTTCCATCTGCCTTCTTTGAGTGGGCTCCTGAGTAGAGAACATAAAAAAGACTTTATTTCTCAGATTTTAGTGCACACTTGCTCTTTTATTATGGCCCAAACATATGAGCAGCACAGAGAGTCCTAGTGGTTTGTTTAGGTACTCAGAATAAAAAACAGATTGACTTATTAACCACCCATTGTTTCATATTTTGTAACATAAACAAAAACAGCAGCACAAAATTTTAATTCAAAATACAACTGGAAAAGTTACCGCCACAAATCTGTTGTGTAATAGCTCAGCAACTCTTCATCGTGTTTGTTTAGTTCAAGCTGGTTCCCTGATGGACACATTTCTAACAGCTGAAGGCAGCAGTTCAAACTATGGCTCAGTGCTGACAGGACTTATTGGAAAATTGGGAATGAAGCTCTGACACTGAACCTCAGTGCTAGACACCCTTCCTTAATCAATTAGCTGTTTCACTTCAAGCTGTAATTTAGTCATGTGTTGGCAGGCAGTGCACTCATTACACAAACTGGAGCTCCATCAATTTGGAAACAACACATTTTCCTAAGTCTTGCAGACGCATGCACATGACTCAATACCAAATCTTTGTTTGAATGAAAACACTTTCAGGGATGTTAGTGCATGATAAACTACTAACAACCCTTTAAGATCATCTGATGGATCTTACTATTTGAAATTGATCGTAGCAACCTGCAAAGACCACACAGCCTGCTGATCAAAGCTTCATCACATCAGTGAACCATCCTTCATATATACTTGGAAATCCCAGAGGTGGGACGAGTGTGCAACATTCTATTATTACTACTACTACACGGCCTGAGGCGAGAAACACACCCGACCTTTTACAAGAGGAAAACACATGACCTGCGAGTGATTTGCAGGAGGAGGATTTGTAGAGTTTCCCTTTGGTAAAAGAGGAGTATGCTTTAGATATCTGAGTCAAATTAGATAAGACAAACAGAAACTGACACATGTTGATCTCAGGAACTCCGAAGTACAAAAAGGTTAAAACAACCAAAGATGGAGCTTGATGTGTCCTATGAAAATGAAAAATGAAAATGGTTGCCATGTAACACTTACAGCTACAGGAAATATGAGAAATCAGAATCCATGGAAAAGTCTGAAATGTTAAGAATGTTGTCACTGGTATTGCAAAGCAACACATCTCAATCAATGCAACCACTGTTGGAAAATGAAGCCAATGAAGATGTGCAAAAAAGAAAAATGCAGTTCCATGAGTGTCCACTAAGGGCTGACTCAAAAACATATTGAGACCAACCATCAGCCCCAAAATCTCAATTCTATAGCAGGACTTCATAAATTTAAGTGATAAGTTGAAAAGTTATTCAACAAAATATACAAATAAAGCATTATCTAAATTGTTAAAAACTCGACTGATGACAAAAACATTTCCAATATGGTGACCCCTATCTTTTGGTCTTCTAGCCAGTGGATTATGGGTCCAGTGGGTGACGTCACTGAGACTGCAACCATGCTAATAGTCTATGTCACAATGCTAAATATGCTCAAATAGCACTTTAACATGCCAGACAAAGGAGTGTAATGTTTACCATATGTGTTAGCAGGCTAACATTTGTTGATAAGTCACAAAAAGTTCAGCATTAGCAAACAGGAGTTTCCTGAAGTATTTACTCTAGCAAGGAGTCTGACAGATTTGACATGGTCATTGTGCCAAAAGAGAAATGATGGGAAAAGTAAAGTTAGTTGACTCCACTTTCTAGAAACTTACAATTTCTGTAGAAAACTTGCCAAACCAGCATCTACATGTTCAAATACAGTATTTAAGTCGGGGCCAAGTTTTTGTCCGATGGCCCGATATTGTCATTGCTAAAGCTTGGTGAAAGCACAAAAAAAGATGCCCTATATGAGAAAATAAAAGGAATCATGTTCAGAGCCTGCATGGCACTCTCCTCACCCCTCAACTCCCTCACCCCCATAAAAGCCAGACTAAAGAGGATTACACTTCAGCATAAAGTCGACACAAGGACCTGCTTTATGATCTCCCGTTCCACATGTGTGTCACTGTGCAGATCTCAAACTCTTTGGCAGGTGAACAGAGTCAGAGGGATTGGCCTGCTTCTTATATTCTTGCTTGAAAGTATGAGATTTTTATGGTTGAACTCTTTACTGTCATTAAAAGGGGGATAACCACTATATGGACTGCCAGACGGGAGAGTTGAAAAGGCAACTTATGCAAAAGCTTTACAACCTAACACTCCTTACAAGGGGGGTTTCGGCACTTCAAAATGCCAGGGAGGGAACAATGACCCTCATAGGCTTCATCTTTACATCTCTCTCTCTTTCTTTAATCCTACATCGCTTTGCATCCATACATCACCCTGAGAAAGAAACCAACATAGAGGCTGAATAAGTCTTTCCGAATGTAGATGAAACACTTGACATTACTCTGTGACAACTACAAAGACTTCAAGTTTTTCACAGATAGATCCTCGCATTCATACGTCAACAGCACCAATCCAATTAGAGCTGACGCTGGGCCAGGATACCAACAAAGAAATGTCATAAACGTATTTTTGAGTGCACTAAACTGACTAATAACTTTGCAGAACATAGTAAAACCAAGACTTTCCGGATGAATCATTTTACCTTCATCACATTGATAAACTTCTTCTCTTTTCTATATATTCAAATGCGCTAATAAGCTTTTGGTTTAGTTCTGTCCATGAAGAGAGTTTGAAATAAGTGGTTTCTAGGTCAGCCTCTATCTTCAAACATAAATCAAATATAATTCCTCTAACAATGACATGGCAAAAAGCAAAAGAAGGGTGATGGAATAATGTAATCTTTGCAGTATTGTGCTGCAGCATTAGGCCAGGTCCTCACACCGATACAGTTATTGATCGGGTGCCTCTGGTCAATATTTACTTTCCTCCTGCCAAATAGAAACCTGACCAAAGTGCAAGGTCTCCTGTGAGCTCTGAAGTGGCCCACTGAACTTTGTTACCAATTTTGAGCAGTCGTAGACATTCAACATAGAACATCTGGAGCACACACATATAGTATGTTTCTATAAGAGCATGCAATTCAGAAATGGAAACACAACAGCCAGAAGATCAAGGTAAAACCTCGCCAATAAGGTATTGAGATCATGTAATGATAACGTATGTTAATATGCAGTCTAGCATGTAGTTAGAGAATATTTTTGATACACAATAACTACTCTAAGCTTCCCAAGGAGGCGACATACTTTCGTCTGCTGATATACCAGCTTTGTTTTCCCTCATTACCATCAGAAAGTCAGATTCTCATTGATGCACTGACCCAGTCCATCCTAGCCAGCCTCAGTCGTGAGAACCACATTTACAGTCTCTGCAACCCTGGACCTTTTGGCTGAATCTTTTATTGGGATCTGGTCTGAGATGCAGACATGTACACACAAAGACACACACACTCTCTCTCTCTCTCTCTCTTAGACACACAGAAGGAGAAGCATCCCTGGAGATGTGCCATTCTGCGTCTGTGTTTAAGGGGGGGAATTCTCAGGCACAGCAGTGGTCCTGCACAATTAAACATAAACAGCAAACCAAAAAAGTCAGAGCTGAAGCGATTAAAAAGCACCAAAAAGCAAGAACTGAAATTGGGTCATTTGGGTTTTTACGCCATTCTTTGGATAAAATGGTGAACAGAGAGCTTACTTGAATGGTAAAATCCTATTTTTCTTCTCTAACAAGATCCTCCAGATGCAACATTTATATGACCACAACTCTGAATGTTCTCAAGCCTCAGTTCCTCTTTTAAACTAGAAACTTCAAGACTCGTATTAAAGTGCAAATAAGCAGAATTTCTCTGCTGTTTTCCATCTTCACTGATTGTTGAGTTCTAAATGAAACTGTGTGTGTGGGTTCAGATGTGAAAGGATTAATGTGCATTCATAAAGTCTTTTGTTTTTTCCAGACTACTAAGAGGCCTCGTACCAACTTGGGGTCTAACTGGGGTGAAGCTGCTTCACATAGGCTTAGTGTCAATCTTACAGTAATGTTTCCTTTATGTTTATGCAGATGAGGAAGACCACCAAGGCAAGATCTGAAAGTCAGCCAAGAATGTTCTCAGAGTGCATTGTAAATTTAGCAATATTAGCCAACATCTATGATAAATAACTCTCAGAAGGTTGGGTTTGATGTTTAATAGATAGAGAGTAACAAAACTAAAAGAGCTCTGGCTCACACACGGTGTAATCCAACCCATCTGGTCATTAATCTGTTCATTTCAATTAAAAAAATCTGCTTACCTTGGATTAAGGTGTCCTCATGATGGTATTAATAGGTTTAAGATTGACGTTAAGCATGCTAATATGAATTTAACTTACACATAGGCTTTCCAACAAACAACATCAAAGCGACCTTGTTCCATGTAAACCATTCAGTTCAATTTAATTCAATTAGCTGTTTTTTGTGCACAAGTTCTCCTTTAATGCTGTCAGCTAGGTTTGATCTACATAGACTATAACATTATTATTATAAGACCATGCAAAAGATGCCACTCAAAGTTAAGAAATATGAATCAAAAATAAAACCCATGAGCTGTACTCCACTTGTTTGCCAGGAGAGTGGGTCAAACATGATGTAAATGCCAAATAAAATGATGAATTACCACCAAAACGCTCTTTTGGCTTGCATGCTTTTTAGGGATTTTCCTGGCTAATTAACCAAACATTCTGGTGTATTTCACAGACTGGACTTTTCCACTCATTAATGATTCATTAGCTGATTTAGGCAAAAGTGCATCACACATGGGATGAGCCAAAACAAATGATATGCCGTGGACTGGAGCAAGAAGCTACCGTGCATGACTAGACCAGACCAGACAGTCAATGCACTGATTAAAATGATATATGAAAGGCAGCTCCACAGAAACAAACTGTAAGATTGATTGATGAATGTGTGGGTGTCAAAGTAATGCCAGACATTGAGAAACTTGTATTGAGTAGATTTACTGCAAGGCTGAAATATGATTTGTCCTCCTCTTTTCCCTTCACTAACTCCTTTAGATTAATGTCTCAATAATATATATTCTAGAATATGAACTAATCCCAAATTAAAGTACATGAAATGAATTTAAAAAAGGCACACAGACCTCTTTTTTCTTCCTTTTTCCAAGATTCAGCATGTCAAAAACACTCATGTTACCTTTGTATTATGATCCCAAGATAAGCCAGTGTTCTTAAATCTGGCCCCCAGGCTCAGTATTAGTTTCAGGTCATTGAGTGCTGTTACAATGCTCTCTTGGTGTTTCAGTTCCTAGATAAAAATGTCCAGGATACCTATCCTTATATGAATGGACTCTGGTGCACTTATGCAAACACACACCTACTGAGATACAATATGTCCACAGGTCCATCCTTTTTATCCAAACCCTCCCGCTTTCCCAATTCCCCACATGCTCACACTCACCATCCCCATGCATGTGGACAGTGCCACAGAGGAGTTGACCCTTGACCTCAGTGACCCCTGGTAAAAGCACAGGTCGTCCTGGTGGTAGGCCCTCAGGCTCTTGGTGCCATTCTTTCCCAGGACCTGGACGGTGAAGCCAGGTGCGATCAGGATTTCTGAGGCCTCCTTCAGTTCCACGTGGAAGTCCTGCCCCAAGCCGCTCAGCTGGAAGTGGACAGTTTCACTACTGCTGCTGCTGCTGTCTGAAGTCAAAGAGCGTCTTCTTCTCCGGTGGTGGTGGGCGACTTCATGAGAGATGTAAACGCCTTGGTTGTTGACCTCATATGGAGATACAATCTCATATTCTGGATGGGGGATGAAGAGAGACAAGGGACAAAGACCGAAAATCAGGATGAGAAGATTATTGAGAATTTGTTAGCAAAATATGTTCTGAGTTAAGCAGCCACTTTAAAGACAAATGTTATGCTTTACATATGTACACATTAAATGATAATAAGCATCATTGTTGCATCAAATGGAGATGTTGCTCAGAGAACGTTGTGATGCTTCTGTCATGGCTATTTTATACATCAAGCTCAGCAAAAAGAAGCCACATCATCCTTGTGGTCATTGTAGTCCGTCCTTGCTAACTCAATCTGCCAACATCATTCACTGTGATATATTGCTTGCTGAGTCAGCTGTTACTTTGAGTGCATTACAGACTGACTGAATAAAAAACACATACTCCTCCCTTCCTTTGCAAGTTTTCCTTGACCTGCATCATATACTTTTGCTGGCAGGGTCAAGAAAGAGTTACAAGAAGAGGAAGGGCTTTAGACAATTCCCGCACTGGTCCTTCCAGAGTGAATCATGTTTGACCTATGTGTGTGTTTTACTGCAGCTCTTTTTTTTACTGCAGCTGCAGGCTGGATAACTGCAGGTCATAAAGGAAGATGGTGGCAGGTCACAAGCCCGGCCTCTTTAGATCAGTTAATTGGCTAATGGCGCACGGAAACAGCCCCACAGGTAAGAGCAAGAGTGAATGCCTCCTGAAGATGGAGGGATATTGGTTTTCAAGAGGAAATCATAACAGAGGATGCTGCATGTGGCAGTCTTCTGAGAAATAAGGAGCTGACACACCCTGGGATTAAATATATGATGCCTTAGGTTACCTTCAAGACTTTGGAGACATTGAATGGATTGGGAAGCCACTTGGAAGCATTACAATGTGTACTTAAAACACTGTCATTTTCTTTGTCCAACTGTTGCCTGGATCTTTTTAATCTCAGGTTCTTTAAGATGGGATCTAAGTAGTTATAAAGGGAGCCTGGTTACACATCACACACCTTTACACATCATGCATAGTATAATCCTGGCACCCATCACCAATACCTCTGGGGATAGTGATAGACATTTTTGGGGTCTATTGTTGTAGTAACACTTACAACTGGACTTAGACTTAAGTAAGAGTAAGGAGATGACTTCTATGATCACATTTTTAGCTGCACTTGCAGAGATATCAGACATCTGTTTATCAAGATGACTGAAAAACATAATCCTAGTCAATTGACAGCCAATGAATTCTCTCTTTTGCTCTCCACACCGACTGCTTTTGTGCATGCAGCTAAATCTTGCTGAAACCCCCTTTGCACAATACTACAAACTGGAACACACATTCTGACATCAGAAATCTTCTCTCTTACCTACACAGGCATGATTTATCTACAGATCTGTACAGATTATGCACTGTACACACTTTGGATTTATGAGTAATCTCCAAGCAAACAAATGCAAGTGTGTCATTGCTGATTTCATTGCAAGGGTGCTCAGCCTTGCCATTGGAGAATGATACATGGTCGCTTAATCTCCACAGAAATATCAGCAACCTTGAACTTACAGTCAACAAGAGCCAGTGTCAGTTACTGTACAGTATGACCTGCATTAGCAAGCCTGAATAATGAGTAAATATAGAACAGAGACAGACATGTTTTGCCGGAGCAGGGAGAAACATGCAGGGTGTCAGACGGTGTGTCATCACTGGCAGTGTGAATGCCTGAGGTCTGAACTTGGATATTTGGTGCATCTTGAGGCTGAGTAACAGCCCCCTCTCATAACATGTCATACACTTATTAGTGGATGCATTTATTTAAAGCACCATGCGTTATTATGCTGCATGAAATTCAGCTTGGGTGGTGAAGAGCGAAGCAAACCTCAAATCCTTACAGTGTTACAGGACTGCAAAGAGCAAACAGACACTTCAGGTCTCAAGTATTCGTGGCAGACAGAAAAATGTCTTCTCAGTCTTTGTTGTTTGTCCACCTACCCCCAGCACACACACATACACGCACACACAGTTACACCTAGTCCACTATGTTTGCTCCGCCTTAACTCAAAGCCCAGCTGCAGTGACCCGTGTTTGACAGTATACAAACAAAGAGTCTGCGGGAACAGAGCATGCACACACACTCACACACATACACATATCTTGTCTGATGGACTGAGACAAGATCTTGCAGTGGGTAGTTTGTTGGTTTAGTGGCTCCTGAGTGCCATTAGCACTGATGGGGGGTCTAACCAGTGGGTGCCTATGGGCTTAAACTTAACAAAAGACTGAACATGTGAACTTTGTCCTCACCCAGGCTGTATGAATGTTAAACACATTAAGCCTGAGCGTTATCTGTTAAAGCTTTGGCTGTGAGATGATCTGAAACAGAAGGAAGGGTTTCCCCCTCATTTCAGCTCCACATCATCTCCACATGTGCACAGAAAAGGGAGTTTTGATGTTTGTTTATTTGTTTATTTGTGTGCTTTTCATGGCAACTTCGGGAAAAAAAACTTAAACAAAGGAGAGTGTGCAGCCAGAGGAGTTGCTGACTCAGCACCACATGGGGTGACATCCACAAAACAAAGAACAGATGAAAGTGTCACACTAACTGCTTGCAGTAATTAATGTATTGACTCAAGCGAGTTTAGTGTATCTTCATTGAAGGATTTGGTGACTCCCCGGTGAGTTATAAAGAACCCAAGAGTATGCTAATACGAAAGAGCCTTTTTATAACACCATTCCGCATTTTTATCAATGCAACATGATGACATTTTTATTCAATAAACGAGCTATTTCTCAAGGGAGCCACAAATCTTAGTTCACAAAGAGCTATTTGTGAAGAAAAGCTGATTAAAAAAACGCAACTATTTTTAATTACGCTGTGAACTTAATTTGAGCTCTACTACTGCTGGAGACACTCATGGCTCTGTGTCAGGGTGCAGGTCGCCCCCTCGCGGAGAAGAGTTGAAACACACTGCGCAGGTGAGCACTGTTTGATGCTAGAGAGAAACCTCTGATGGCTTTACTTCCGATCTTAGTGCAACATATTGCCAAACATAGCCCGCTGATCACGATGCTCTGGCCCATATGTGTAAAAATAGACATTGCAATCGCAGAGACACATCTGATTCTGCAAGACGTTTAGAACAATACTTACCTGTGTGTTGAGGTAAATTGAGAGCTCGCAGCAACAGAGATGCTTCTAGTTGAGATTCAACACTATCAGCACCATCATTGAAAGACACGCTCTGCAAGGAAAATGTCAAATTATGACCTTTAACGTGCAAAATCACAAGAAGTTAACAACCCATAAATAAATCATTTAAAGTGTGACAACTTTAAGGGCTCTGCATGCATGTGAGGTAATACAACTGACTGACCTTGCTTAATGTGATATAGCAAAAGAAATGAAAAACGAAGAACAGCTGAGTCCAGATTCTCCATTCTGCACAACTCCACGAAAAAGCCATTTCTGCGGATCACCTTTACGCACGAGCTGAAGTCTTAAGTCACCCTGCCGCCTGAAGACAGTCCAAAGAGTTTTGATACCCCAGTCCAACAGCAGCAGCTCTGCAGAAGGACTTGTTCTGAATGAAGCATCAATCAGTTTTAAATGCAGGCTTCTTCTTCGCTGGTGCCACTTTGATTTCCATTCATTTCCATGCGCAGTTTCCCCACGCGTAAAAATACTTGAACTCAAATCCTCTCTCCCGGCGAGTCATTTTCCCCCTTTTCCATTCAGACAGTCCGACAAGTATCCAAAAGTCTCTCTCTCTCTCACTCTGCCGTGCGCTCTCCCTCTCCCCAGTGACCCCCGCGGACCATTTTGACTCCCAGTGAGATCATGTGATTGTCTTAAATAGGCTGCGTCTCGACTTGGCAGAAGCAGACTTCTATGAAAGACGCACTGAGTCCGAATCGGTTTCCCTCTTCTGAGAGCCTGCTGAGAGAGCACTGAACACAGGGCTGCTGAGGGCTGTGTGAGTGTGTGTATGTTTCTCCTGTGTGTATGTTTGTGTTTTAGGAAGGGGGTGTGGGTTGGAAGGGTGGTTAAGTACAGCCTGTAGCCAATCACATTTGACACCTGTGCTGAGAGATGGGGTTTGTGCTGGTTCATCTCTCAGGTTGCAGAGGGATGTGGGTGTGAAGAAGAAGAAGAAATCAAGTAGAATTTTCTGTTTGCTTCAGAGTAATGCAGTTATTTGATTTTCTCCTTACTTGCCCTTTAAAGACAGAGTGCAGAAACTGTTTATGTTTTTCCAGATCAGGTCACTTTGAATTGATGATGCATTTAAAGTATTAATCACAGGAATGAAAAATCCAGTAGTCTGGTCTCTGTAACCCAAACGTGACTAAGAGATTACTCCCTGAAGCAGGTAATCAGTAATTTGTGATGGATTATGGTCTGAAATTTAACCTCTAACCCTGTTTAATCCGCTCGTCATTCTCCCCATCTCTCCCGTATTCCGCAGCTGCACTGATAGGCAGTGTGCCAACATTTCTGAACTCCCCACAATCATTCATGGGAGTACTTCAGGAGTGTGGGAGCCAAAGGGAGTGGGGAGCACTTGTTTCATATTCTGGAGCATTTCACCCCCCCCCCCCCTGAAAAGAAAACCAGATGAGTTTTCTGCTGTGCTGCAGGAGAGAGAAATGTGTGACGGTTTACGGTGTGATCTTCTTGGCACAGAGTCAGAGTGAGAGGAATCAGAGGTGAATTATGGATGGACCACGGGGTTCCATCCTTTGTTTTACCTAAAGCCTGAAGCTCCCCTTTAACTTTCCTCTAACTCCACACAAACTCCCCTGTACCTCCCCTACAACTCTCTTCTACTTCCCCTCTACCTCCTCTACTACCAAAATGGCCGACTTCCTTTTGGGCTTTGGGTTTCGGTTCAAGGAGATTTTGGTAGAAAGTAAACTCCGTCAGGACCCTTCTTGAAAACATGTATGTGTCGTATGGGACCATTTTCTTTTGTAGATCATGTAGAAGCATCAGTATTAATGTCAGTTTGTTTTATGACCATCTAAAATCCTCACACAAGAACACTCCAAGATAAGAGCACTCATGCATTCATGGGACAATATCAACAAAGAGATAAAAGGTACCGCTTTGTCCACAGGGGTCACAAGATTGACACAAATTAAAGATTAGGGCAGGTGAATTAAGTTAATGCTCATCTGATCATTTTAATGAACTCTTAACAACATATCTGATGGGTTTTGAAGCACTGAAATCTTATTCTGGTGGAATATAAGCAAAGAGTTCATATAGGTTGTTTCTCAGGTGTTCGGAAAAGCAATTCAAAACCATTGAGACAGGACTCTGGAAAGAGAAAACAGTATCACATTTCAGCATTTCAGAGGGAGTGATGAGAGAGGACCTTTATGATAAATTACAGTGAGCCATGGATGCCAGAGGAGCAGAAACTACACCTAAAAGTGGGACAGGGCCCCAGCTGGAAATGACCGTGTTCCCTAAGGGTTTTTGCAAGGTGTTTGATCCGCCTTCCAAACCCGCTGCGTCATGTTAAATCATAACAAGACAGTTCTTAAAAATCAAAACCGAATGGCCAAATTCCTCTGAATGCAACTCCTGCAGATAAAACTGGAATGTAGATGCAAGAACATCGTCATCCTGAGAGCAATATGTTCTAAGCCTTTAAAACTGATACATATACAAAACTTACTTCCAGATTTCTACCGAAGTTTGCCAATTCTGGATTTAATCAGTGATAAAACACCATCATGAAGACAATTCCTACCATATGTTTGAAGGCTCAGCAGATCTTTACAGTGTCAGCTGCTGCTGGAGTTATATCTCCCCTTCTTCTCTTACATCCATACACCCTTTACTTGCACATGCGTGTGCACACTCTGCAATACAATACTTGCTCTGCACCTATGTGACTGAAAACACACTGCCCACATACTTCTGAGTCAAATCTTTATGTTTGGTCAGCAAATATAAAAGCACAAAGCTGATATGAAAAGTTTCCAAAGCTTTGATCTCTGAAACTGTGTGACCGTGTTGTGTTGTCAGACTATGAAACACTCTGACAGCAGTGTGTTTCCCTATTGGGGGGTTAGCAGGTAGAGCAGGTTGAGAATAAAGAGAAGTCACCACATTGTTTGAAGAAGCTGAGTTAAAGAAAACCCCCTGTGGTCAGAGCTGAGCTGGCTGCCGTGAGTGATTTGACCTTTGAACCTCTGAGCTCCTGTATGTCTTCAGTCTGTCTGACTGCTTGTTTGTGTCTTTCTTGCAGCTACAGTTTGCCTGTCTTCACTATCATGCAGGGATGTCCAGAGTCAAAGAGCTGGCACAAAAAAGGAGATCTTTCCATCATTCCCACACAAACTGACGTATGTAGTCTCACAGAAACAGGGCATCATTTCACATTAGACAAGCTGCAAACACTCTGCTTTGCTGGATTTCATTACAGCAACAGTTTGATCTAAATACTGCTCTAAAGTAAGGAAGAAATGCAATTAAACAATTTTATTTTCTCACAAACATCTGCAAGAATTTAAATCTTTGTGCCAGCTACTTGCTGATGTTTAATGAGGACGAGGATTTCAAAGAGATCAACAATTCATACAAGGATTGGTACTGCTCTGGTGTCCATATAATAAGCACGACACTTAGACTTATAGTTGGATAAAATGGGGCACATCACTAGTATGGCACAGTCCAAAGTGAAACAATCGTCCTTCCAGCACTGCTAATGTTTGATATCTCTTTTGTTCTATTGGTCCAAAAATTGTAAACGAAGCAACTGTACATCCCAGATATAACTGGACAAACTACCCACCAATAAAATGACTAACAGCTGTATTAGCACTTCAGCACTTGACCACTCTGACACTTTACCTCCCGCCTGATGCACTCTAACACCTTGTTAACTGTAATAAGGTTTATTGTTGGTTCATCTTGCATAGTCGTACAGACACCTTGTCCATTGTTAGGTGTGGCTCTTTGTAAAGTAATGTATACTTTATGTTGCTTGGTCCCTGCTACATTTATTTATACATGTGCACCATCAACCTGCTGGGGTCAAAGTGCAGCTTTCCTGCATGTCACTCCCAACTCTGTCCTTGTTTCCTTTTCTAGCCACAGTCCTATCCTTCCAAAATAAAGGCATTACAAATATAAAAAAGGAGGTATAAAGTTGTGTTTTTGCACAGTAGTTGAATTGGAGGTATCTTTTGGTTTGGTCAAAAGTCTGTTTCACTTCTGTTGTGATAGCTGGAGATTAAACATTTTCCTGTTGAACTTGGTGTGTGTGCTTTTGACTTTGCATTGTTTAGGTACTTGCAGTATAGTGTGCATTTGTTTGCCTCTCTTTGCACATTTTTTCCCATTCTTGTGTGTCTCCCTTGATGCATTTGTTCTCCAATGTCTTGAATCTTTTCTGAAGTTGCAACCCATTCCTCCAAATGGAAATCGACTTGGATTATTTGGTCCGTGCTGAATAATCTTCTCTGTGCTTGTTTCTAAAGTCTCTTCTATGTTCTTAGCTGTTTCACACTTTCATCAAGGCAGCATGTGTGAGTATGCATCAGAGCGTGTGGTGAACATATGCGAGTCTGTGTTGAGGTTCTCTTATGTGATTTATGTGCATCTGTGTCTCTGTGTGACAGTGTGAGTCTGAACATGGACATGCATGTATCCCTGTGTGATTGTGTGTGTGTGTGTGTGTGTGTGTGTGTGTGTGTGTGTGTGATTGTGTGTGTGTGTGTGTGTGTGTGTGTGTATCTGAGTGTGTGTTTTGTTTTGGTCCTCTTGGCTGTGTATGAGAGTAGTAAGCTGACAGCAGCTGTAAAATTCCTCTCTGAGCATCACAGAGGGGAGGCTGATGAGAGCTGACAGGGAGTGAGAGTAAGGGGAGGTGGGAGAGGAGGATGAAGGTGAGTGAGGAGCGGGGGGGGGAGATGGTGGTTGGCAGCTAGTTTGATGATTGAAGGTTTGGTCTGGCTTTGCAGAAACTCTGTGCTGCTGTCGAAGAATACCGATGTCTTCATGGTTATTGTCTTGACCTTATCGAGTGTTACCCGTACACCTTGGATGTATCAGCTCAGAGGGAAATGACTGTTTGCCTTAAATAATGGTTGTGTTGAAGTCTGGCTTTCATCTAATGCTGAACATATGCCCAGCTATCCATGTATCCATATGACTTTGTGTTGCACCTTAAAACAAATGTAACATTTTGGAAAAGGAGAAAGTTTATGCATTACAAATAACACTGACATCTATTTTGGAAGATTTTGAAATCCGATCATGAAAATCTCTGCCTTATTTTACTAAATCAGTTTTAGGTCAAAAACAAACAAAGCAAATACACAGGACTCTCTCATATGATGTTAGTTTGATTTTGGCATGATCTAAATTATATTATAATTGTTTATTCAAGTTTTATCAAATTATCCTGGCCTTATAAACATTAATTTCATGCTACAATAACCTCTACTCTGGCTACAGACCTGTTGGATTATTGCATTATTTGCAGTTTTGCAACATTTCATCGTGTTTGTGACCAAGAAGCACATGAAGCCAACTTTAAATGCAATAAACAAACACTGGAAACTTCTTATCACAACTCCATACTCGCTTGAAACAAACACTGTCAGACTAAGAAATACATTTAAACCAAGAGACAACCAATTGTAGCAAGCCAACTGTCTTGTTTGGCTGGAGACTAAAGACTCAAGTAATTGAACTACATGTGAAAAGCTCTTTAACTCATATCGTGAAGCCATTGTGAACCCATCTTGGTTTGGTGGAAGCAGTAATCCTGACCAAGGCTGTTGAATAATTGAGAAATCTGCTTCTGACCTGCTGCCTCTCTGAACTGCATCAGGGTTCCCACGCATCTTGGGAAACCTGGAAAACTGTTGACCAATTTTCCAGGCAAATACACCACCTGAAACAAAAGCAAAACTATTTCAACTATTGAAGCATTCTCATTGTCATCTGATAGGGCTCAAGTATGTTCGAGATGGTTTCAAATAGTGATGGTAGTTTATGGACCATAGGATTAAGAATAGGCTACACTGTGTAAGCACCCACAAGTCACATCACACTGTAGCACCTGCAGGCTGGATGGCCACATTTCAAATAATTAAAGAAATATTATGTTCAAATGTAAAAATATAAGTCTGGCTGCTTACTGTAGTTTTTATTAGGTGTGATCTCACTTTGTTCTAAAAAGTTGAAAAATGTAAAACTGGTTAGCATGTTTGGTTCTGTTACTAAAATGGACATGCTAGTAGCTGGCTTGTTTTGGATCAAAGTAGTGCTGCTTTCAAATGTGTGTTGGACACATGGACTGTAATGGTTCGGCTTTGTTAGGAAAGTTTGATGTCGGATGGGATGCCATGATTACAACTATGAATGGCAGTCACACTGTGAGCAAGTCAAACACTGGCTAAATACTGGTGAACGGTACTACTTTTTTCTCTGATTGCATTCTCCCCTCAAATTCAGAACTGAACTATTCTGGTCAAATGGACAGTATCAAGTATTTTTATTATGGAGCTCAGCTGATCTGTGAACAGTTAAGGTCACCCCCATAGACTGTATAAATATTGGACGTAGTAACCTTGACGTCACCCATCTGTTCCTGAGTGCTGTTTTGAAGCCAATCGGCGGCAGCAGCCATATTGGAAATGCAGAACTCAACCGGGCATAGTGTGACGTAAAGAGGCGGAGTTTGAGCCTCCTAGCCAACAGCTATGTGTTCCCGTCCGGGGATATCTTCTGAACCGTCGCGTTAGAAAAAAATTCACCCCCCGTACGGTGTGTGCCGATAGAGGAATAAGCTACGTAGAGCCAGGCTGTTTTTTGTACCAGGCTGTAAACATGTTTATTATTGCTGCAAAGATTGTCTTTTTTGAACAGGTGTCTATGTGGTTTCCAGTGTTTCTGCAGCCAGCCTCAAGTGGATTCTCGATGAATTGCAGTTTATAACACTTCTGCATGGGCTTCATATTTTGAGACAGTAGGTTGCCGCTTGGTCACCCCCCACAATTCAGACCACATGTGATCCACAGGTTGAAGGAAAAGGAATCTTCAAGAAGTATGTCAAGTCAATGTACTGCTGCTTAATCACTGTTAAGAGTTTCAGTGAAAAGAAGGCAGCATTAAGCAGCACATGTGCGATGGACATCCATTGTACAAATATGAAGTACTAAAGAAATATAATTTTATATAAGTGAGTTTTCTCAGTTTCATCTTACTGTGTCTGCATTTGTTATGCAGGTATCAGCTGGAGGTTACAGGTAAAATCAATCAGAAACTTAACATTAGTGATGTTACAGCCTGCTGCAGTCAGTAGCTATAAACTTAGATCAAATGCCCAAACCATTAGTAGAGCCTGGTTCTATTAATACAATGAAGTATTATATGTCTGTGTATATGCATTATTGGATGACCAATTGTTTGTGAGCATATAATATTTAGAGGTTATAGCCATTGACTGCATACCTTTTGAATTAGACTTCCACAGATAGGAACATATCAATGTATGGACACAGTGTGCTTTTGTTGTACCAGATAATCTGTCAATGGAAAAGTCCTGGAATAGGACCACTAGAAAAGAGGGGAAACCCTGAACACCATTGTTAGAAAGTAGAAGCAAGAAATAAATGAGACTATGTGAAATTGACAAACAAGTGAAATATCAGTATCATGCCCCCGCCACCTGATCTCAGATAAGCAGATGAAAATGGATGGATAGATGGATGGATGGATGTTTATTCAGTGATATGCTTTGGCTCAAAATGAAACCATGCTAAATTAGAATTTGATTCAATTTAACAAATAATCATCCACTGCAACAACCACATGCAAAGATACACAGCATGTTTTACCACCACCAAGTTTACCGTCCAAACAAAGCAATCTGCCACACATGGTTCATCTTCAGTGTGACTGAAGCTGAGCAGGAGAAGGAGAAACAACTTAAGCACTAACACAAAGTCAGATGTGTGAAGGAACAAAGCACAGGACGGTAACTCTTCTCAGGATCAGAACCAGACATATTGTACACATGTTAACACTTACAAGGTGCTATTTTACACATTTTATTGTAAGACACAAGTCAAACCAAAGAAGTATACATAGACATAGACTTAGACATACAACTAAGAACAATGACAGCAAAGTTAAAAGAGTAAATTACATTAAACATTAAACTTTTCTGCTTGTATGAATATATAAACTATGCATGATAAACTACGCATGAGTACAAGTAGTTGTATCACTTGGATGAACCGCTAAATCAGTGTTTCAGTGTCAGAAAAACACAGTAACAGCATGCATAAATATCTATTTGTGTGTCTGGTTGTTTTATCTATTGTCTCTTACTTTTAGCTGTAGAGCGTCTACAGAAGGAAGAAGTTGGAACAGGTTGTGTGATTTTTTCTGCATCAATGCTTGAGATCTCTTATAGCAGAAATGTGAATCTTCCTTCAGAGGAAAGGCTCAGTTGATGCATTTACCGTTTATTGTACGAAAAATGGCCTTCACATTGTCAAGTCCTAAATAAGTTAATCCTCCTGCAACAATGTAGCATACCTGGAGGTTTGTTCAAATTAGGTCAGATCTATTTGTGGGTTACAATAACAACAGCTTGAGTCAAATCATGGAGGCCTGCTTTTCAGCTTTTTGGCACAAAGCAGCAGATGTTTGCCTCTGCAGGTTCACCAGCGCTCCAGTGGAAAGTTGCCCTTGGACTATGTTACTGTACTGCTCTCAATGAACTAGATAATATATTGGACACGGCTGAGCGACGCAGGCATTAGTCTTCATTATAACCTCTGATTAGTGGAGTTATTGTGCTGATGTCGATGCTCCGCATCAGCTGGCTCGAGAAGTGTTGCAGTGTGGGAGGTCTTGTTCTTATCCTGTTTGATCATGTGAGCACTGATAGTTCAGATTGGGACACAATACTGCATGACGCTGACATATTGCTGATTAATCTGATTTATAGTAGTAATCATGGTGTTGATCTATTGCTGTCCAAGTTATTAATTCAATTAGGTGCATATTATTTTCAGCAACAAGTGTCCTATGAAAACATTGGTTAAGTTTGAGTGCATGAAGTTATTTGATTACAACACAAGGAAAGGTAATGATTGAGGCAAAAGGTTCCTCTTTGTGGGTTATTAATATAATATGCTTTATTTTACTTCCAATTTAACAGATTATCCACTAAAACCCATGACTGTAACTTATCCACATAGACATTTCCTCCTATATAAAAGTCAAAGAGGCCTTATTAGCTTCTCTCTCTTCTCTCTGGGTTGGAAAGCCCTGGATGAAAATGAAGGGCAGAGGAATTGCGCTAATTATTGGTAGTCAGCTGTATGTGGTCGCTGGGGCAGAAAGAGCATCTCTGGAGGGGTGAAACCTAAAAACAAAGTGGCTAGTCTTATGACACTCTGCAGGGGTGAGAGCCTGCTAAAGTTCACAACCCCACTATTGTGTAAGCAGCACTGTTATAATAACTACCTCCATCTCGGCCAGCAGAGAGACTGTACTTTTTTCTATTAGAGATGGAAGAAAAAGTCTAGCCTGTTGGAAGAGTTTTACATCAGTGTTTTAGAAAGAAAAGCAACAACACCTCTGCATCTTTCCATGAGTAAAAACTGTTTCAAATCTGAACTGAGGGAGTTCAACTCCAGTGGTGCAAATCTCACACAAATGATGCATAAATGTGATGCCAGTTTCAACAATCTTCCTGCACAGTAGCTCTATTTTACACTGCCAGACCAATAGGAAAGTTTTTCTGTCTCGGCACTCAAACATTTGCATGTCTGCAAACTGGTGGTGAGGTTTTACCCGGTGGGACACCAATGTCTAGCCAAGAGTCTCTGACCCACACAACCCACCAGTGTCCATTCTGTGGTGTGGAGCTGGACCTGCAGGCAGGAAGAGGAGGGAAAGTGCAACAGTCCTCATTTACCTGCAGGCTGTGTACGGATGTTCTAAGTTGTTGCTGAGTCAAACTCAATTCACAAAAGCTTTCAATGTAATCTCTATATTGTAAATAATGCAATGTGTAAATGCTAAGAAAATCTTAAATGCATGTTTCAAATTAGGGCAGCATTGACGCATTAACCAGTTAAGTTCCAAAATGAATGTTTTTTATTCCTATTCTAATGCTATTTTGTCCCTTTTTGCACACATCAGTTACACCTTCCTGCTGCCACTGTGATGAAAATAATGACACCACTGAATTTTTGAATGGTACATGTCATTTAAAACAATCTCAGACGGCTCAGCAAGCACGCCAAGAGTAATTTGCACTTGTAAGGGGGCTCATACAGGGGGATCCACTGTAACTTCAATTAACTGCTGGAGTGTCCAGGTACAAACATGAGTCAGTGAAAAGATAAGAAGGGCCTTTGACTAAGTTTTTATCAGGGTTAAACACATTCATTTGTAAAGTAAAGCTTATTCATAAATGTTTTTCTTAGATTGATGACCAATTCTATTTTAGGTTTTTATTGAGCTTACATCACTACAGACTCCAAATGACACTCATTTCTGTATACCTTACAGTTCTCACTCATAATGTCTCCATTAAATTACAGCAGCAGTACTCAGACCTACACAGAGAAATACTGCTGATGTTTATCACAAAGTCCTTTAATGCAACAGAATGATCACAAACAGAAATTTGCCACCAGTCACCAAACCAACAACCTGCTTGACCTCCCAAGAATAATCAAAGTATGGAAATCTTACAGACCACCCAGGAATATACACACACACACACACACACACACACACACACACACACACACACACACACACACACACACACACACACACACACACACACACACACACACACACACACACACACACACACACACACAAGGGCAATCTGCTTTAGCATAGCGCTGAAGCAGATTGCTCCACTGAATGTGAAGTTGTATTTTTCCACTTAGTTGTAGGAAATTAGTGAAAGCTCTAAAGTTGAGTCTCACCACACACTGTACATAGTCACAGACGATATGGTAGTGGCACAGTGAGCCGAACAACTATTATCCTCCACCTGGACACCAAGCCTGTATTTTCAACCATTCCTCCCGTCAAAAGTAAACGTGAAGCCTGATTGGAGGAAAGCCTTGCACGGTCGTAGGAACCCTCCACCTTTCATAGTGCTGTAAAATCTTAAAAAGCATCAAACACATGCAGTCAGGTTATGTGTTTACTGACAGCAACAAATCAGTCAGCATGAAGGAGCCTCAACCAGCAGGTGATATATACAACATGACAGAAGATTGGACTTTGGGTGTTGCAGCATTCTGCAGAGCTGTGACAGTGCTCTCTAAAAGGAACAAAAAAAGTGAGGCAAACAAAGGAAAAACTATTTTAGGTTAAATATTTAGTATAATTCACATATTTAGCAAGGGAAGTTTCCTCAGACCCCACACAGTCATCTTTGAGAGTTTAAATATTTAAGATAAGTAATGAGTATTTATGTCATTTGAAATGTGTACACAGACCGGGTGTTTGTCTCTAAAATACAAACTTTAGCAAAGCTCCAGCTGCATATATTTGTCAGAGGAACAGTTCAACAAACTACATTTAAATGTATAAGCACATTTTGTGTAACTCCAGGCAGACTTGTATTGCATGAAGTGGCCTCACATACTGTAGGTTTTGCAAGCTTAAACCTGGATCCTGAAACTGGCAGGATTAATCTTTGTTAGGGAATCAAAAAGCAACACATTGACTAAGGCAAATAACCCCACCCACTGAGGTGAGCAGCTCCCTGATGTGAATGTAGGTTAATAGAGTATACCGTGAGTTCATTTGTGTGTATTTGTGCGCACATACCTTCAAAATTGCAGGCTAAGAGGCCTTGAACTGGACACACCCTCTTAGCTGTTCACCCAGCTTCTAACAGCATCCTCCTATGGGTCACTTATCTCTCCCTCACACACACACTCGCACTTCAATGAAACAGCGACAGCAACAACACTCTGTGTGAAACGGACAATGATCACAGGTCACCACCTCCGTCAGCATGAGTCCCCGTCAGTGACAGGAAAGGTGACCATCAGTGTGAGGAGCAAAGCCGTATTTTCGTTGTGAGGTTCAAAGGTCCTGAGACGCCGGTCGACAGAAGCTGTCATGGCCGCCTGAGTGGCTGTGTCAGTGAACCTGAAAATATTTGTTTGGAGGCAGCAAACACTGAGAGGAAGCCAAAGGAAAATCTGCAGCTGGAGAACGAGAGGAACTAAAACATTTCCACTTTTGATTGATGAAAGGGTGGAGTGGATTATGCAATTTGTTTCTCAGATTGTTTTTTTTTTTTCCAAATAGCTGAATATAAATACTTGAAACCTTTTATTTTCACAGTTAGTTTACTCCTTCTCTCCCTCTCATAAGTGAATAATCACCTAAAACGCTCAGTTTGCTTGGTACTTCAACAAACTGTGACACCCTGGACAGTCCCTCTTAAGACATATTTCACTTTAATTTTCAATTTGTTCAGAAAAATAATGAGCAATAAAACCATCAGCCATAAACTGTCAATATTTTTATGACTCCTGTCATTACTATGACTTTTAAGAAAGGGCCTCCTTTGGAATGTGGTGTGCCCTCTGACCCTGTAGTGCAGGGAGTTTACATATCCATGTCTCCACTAGTAAAAACTACATTCCTACCTTCGATCTGGGTCAAAGATAAAACATGACAGAGATCAGATGCTGACAAGCAAGGCAGATCTGACACTGAATTTTTTTTCGGGATGAGACAAAAAATAAAGAAAATAAAATGTCAAATAAAATATTGCTACATATCATGACACATATGTGACAATGAAATGAATGAATCAACCATTGATCTATACTTCCTTTTAAAAGGACTTAACAAATAATAGAGCTTTTCCTGACATTGTTGACCCATCGCAGCAAATCACTCAGTCCAATTACATCCACGCCTGAACCTGACTTCTGTAGGAAACTTTGAAACAATATAGGACCACTGGTTGTTAGTCTTGGCACTAGCCTATTTTCATTTAGGAGAGACCTGTGCAGACACAAATATGAATGCTGTCTATCACTGAGCTAACATTTAGAGTTCTGACATCCGGTCCCCCTTTTGAAAAGGCTTCTTTTTGTACACTCTGATGCACATTTCACACAAAGAGCATCTTTAATCCGAGATTATCTGGGTTTATCTGATCATAATTAACTTGTAAAGGATAACTGATACAATAAAAAAGAGCTTCACTGAGTGAAAAAACAATATTTAACATTATTAAAAATATATTAGTTCTATATGTGTGTCATTATTCTTTTTTAAACAAAGATCTTGGTGTTCAAAAGCCCAGTTCAGTAAGAAGAAAATGTTATTCAATATGCTAAATTAATTATACAAACATCATACATTATACATAGTGCTTTTGCAAATTGACCAAATATGTAATTTATGGAAATGGCCTGTAATGAAATATTGACCTGCTTAATATGGTAGACATTTGGAGGAGTCAGTGCGACATGTCTCAGGAGATTTTGTGGAGGCACTGAAAACATCATTCCCCTTAAATTTACACATCTCACAAATCTGACATCAATGTCAAAATTACTTAAACCTGTAAACTGATTTTCATCCAATCACTATATTTACCAAAAACTATATTTTCTCCATATTTGAAATATTTACTGTAGAATACTCACCTTTAATCTTTCATTCCTGAGTGACAACTTTTTTCCGCCTTGGATCTGTCTCTGATTTATTTTGAAGGCAAGCTCTCAGTGGGATGATACAAAGTTGATTGTGAGGTGCAGAAAGCAAACAGATCTACGAATAAAATGGAACTGAGATCTTTCAGAAAATTGTACCTTTACTTCCTTATTGCGATGTAGTTCCTGTAGAAACAGGAAGTCAAAGGTGTGGCATGCCAATGAACCAATAGGATTGCAGTGGGATGGAGGGTATGTTATTTAAAATGTTTGTTTGAGCTTTATTGGCTGGGATTCTTAGCCCCGCCTACTTGTGCAGCATCTAACCAATACACCCTTTCCAGGAAGTAACTTTTTGCGGGAAACTGAAGTCTCCCAAACAATTCGTGTGCTTAAGCATGTTGCATAAATCAAAGATGACTGTTATCCAACTGAACAAGGGACAAATGATTCTGAATTAGCAAGCTAACAGTGTCTTCCTGCACAGAACTCCAAAGGGAATCAAAACAGTTTAGCAAATGTGGAGATGCAAAAAGCTGCTAGTAAAACTTAAGCAGAGCAGGAAAGCAGAAAATGCATGTTTTCAACCAGCAGCAGCATGTGAATAAAAATGGACTTTAAAAGCTGAGTCAATTTACAGACTGATGACACAGTTTGAAATGGTCATCAAATGTTGGATAAAGCTGGAGGCCAAAAAAAGGAAGGACGTGCACAACACAGACGGTGGACGGCATTCAACCAGAACATCTTTGAAGTAAGCACAAATAACTTTTTTATAAGCAGTTCATTTCTATGGCATTGTATTTTATGTGTGTGTTGAGCTGTACTGGTGTTTGTTGTGATACAGTTTCCTATTCAGCTATCAGCAGGTTTATGTAGCTTGCTTTTACAACCATCCAACTGTGGCCTTTTTGAATTGTGTTAGTTCTAGCACATTTATTCAGTAACTTTGTATGTGTTTTATGTCTCTTTAGGCAGACCAACGAAAGTTAAGTGTTTTTTAATTCTATTTATTGGCGTATTGATCTTTCTGACTAATTTGAATCAATATTGGTGCAAACTTCTGCTTTTCTCAACATGACATTTCCCATTTGAAGGCCTTTTAAAAGAAACATATTAATCTATCTATTTAAGTTTGTATCAATATTGCCTTACACTTGTTAGATGTAATGTAATGTCTGTCTGTCTGTCTGTCTGTCTTTTAGAGATACCTAAAAATGGGAAATGTGAGTGTTTCTGTCTTTCTTCATCTTTTCTCTCGCTCTAATAACTCTGTATCATCACAGGTGCCTACCTGTCAACCTAACTGCAATGGAAGTCTTGTGATCGTATTGAGGTCTTTTGAGCTGTTTGTACTTTTGACAGTCTGTCGGTTCATTTGTTGTTTGTTTTCTGTTTTTGGCATCGCTGCCGGTTCATCTGTACAGTTTGTTCCTTTGGTTGTTCAATAGGAGTTAGTAGTTCAGTAGTTTGAGTGACTATGATGAGTTATTTTTCCTTCTGACAACTATTTTATCCACTGCTCTGTGGTTTGCTTTTCCTGCCATTCTGTCTGTCATGGCTGCTGTGCCTATGTAATCTCATCCTGATGCCTACTTTAACTCTGCTTCTAAACTGCTGGCACCACCACAAACTACATCTGTAGACTACAAATAATCAGACAAGTAACAACACTTCACAGCACCGCAAAATACACAGAAAAAGACCAGCACTTAATTATGTTGGTGGTCTGCTGTTTTATCAAATTAGTTTAAATGTTTTACATCTCAGGTAGACCTACAAACGTTTTATTTGATTTATCTTTCACTCTATGTCTGTTTAAGCAATAGACAACCAATATTGTGTTTTTCTCCAGATCGACACTTCTCACTGAAGGCAAAATAAATTCACTAACCAATCTTTTTCTTTAACCAATTTAAATTGACACCTGATATGAAATTAAAAAAAAATCTTGGTTTATCACTCTATTTGTTCATGAGTCTTATCATTTAAGATAAGTATTGGTGTTGTTTTATGTTCATTTTTACCACATCTTAAAATGAGAAGTGCCATTTCTGTCTTCACTGTCTTACAGTCTTGATCTCGCTCTCTCTTTTAAACTATTTTGCATCAATATTGTTTCAATATTAGATTTTTGTTGGACCTGATCGATCTTTCTTTGGATGTTATGCTTTGAGAATGTATCTGCCAATACTTAAGTCTCTTGATCTGCTTGTCTTACATATGGTGTGGTTGACAATAACTCTGTGGTTGGTTTATTGGTTTGCTGTTGTGCAATGAAAGCTGCATTTTGAGTGATTATCATTAATGGAGTCTTTTGATTTGGTAGTCCATCTCATTGCCTGTTTTCCAACTGTTCTGATGGCTGGCTTGTTGGTTAATTTCTGTGTCTTTCTGTTTAAAATGGCCTCTGTGCTTTTATATTTATGCAACCCAATCTCTGTTCTTGCTTATTCTCTAAGCAATGGGGAAAACCAACAGCTAATTCCAATTTGCCTAAATGTGTAACAGACTAAACTCTCATGAGATGTCGTCATGATTTTTTGGTGGAAAAATTTAAGTGTGCATACAACTCAGATTGGTGGAAAATGTGCAGTCAGTCACTATTTGTGTTAATTGAACTTAGTGCTGCAGCAAGCTGTTGCTGAGATCATATTGATGTGCTTATGATCCATGGCTTTTTTGATGATGTTTTGGCTTTGCTGATTATTTTCACTTTTAGGCAGACCCACGAAAGGTAAGTGTCATTTTAATTGAACAATCTTTTTATGTATCGATCTAAACTATTCCACCCATAGTGTGTTTTTTTCTCCAGAGCTCTTGTTTGATTGAATGTCCAGTAGTTATCTTGCTTTGTTTGTTTGCTGCTTTGCTGACCTACCTCTCTGTGCAACTCGGCCGTCGTGCTAATGTGCGACCCTTACCTCCATGCCTACTCCAACCTTTATTTCAGTGGAAGCTGTGCTTTGAGTACCTATCAGTTAGGTATGTTGATCTGTTTGTTTTGCTGTCAACAACTTTGTCAGTTGGTTGGTCTGTTGGTTAGTTCCTCCAACCTTCCAACTATCTTGGCGCAATGCCTATCTTCTCATTTAACTTTACTCCTTTGCCTACTCCAGGTCTTCATTCTGTTTTTCTCCTGACAATCTGTGTTTCAGCTGTTCAGATGGCAGTTTTGTTGTCTGTTAGTTGGATTATCTGCCTCTGTCAACATGCAGCTGTGTCTATCTAACTATGCAACCCTATCTATTTATTGTTCCCCAAGCAATGGGACTACCACAAGCTGCACTCACACACTACACATACAAATAAACAGAAAAGGCAACCATACCATGCGTTTAAATTGAGTGCTGCTAAATAATTTTATTATGGTATAACATACCATAAACACAGTAAATATGACATACATTGGTTTTGAATATATAACCAAACCTTAAAAAGTCTCACTAGAACACACTGGTTCACTCAGTCATAGACAGGAAAAATGTTAGTCTCCTCCAATAATCTATTTACTTACAATAAAATGCCACAATGAAACATCAACAAAGGGAGTCAAACCAGAAAGAATTCACTCAACCAGTCAGTCTAACAAAGCAGAATCTCAAAGTCTGACCACATGTGAAAGACACAGTATTTTGTGTGGGTAGTTCCTAACTAGTTATTGCTCCGTCTATGAAGCTGAGACCACTTAAAGGCCATTATCTGGAAATGTCAGTCTTCTGGCATGAATAGTCTGTCTCTGTGGATTCAGGAATTGGAGAGCGGAGAAAAATTAGACCTTTAACATGGCTGGGAAAAAAGGGAGGAGTCAGGGAGGGAAGAAAGACAGAGAATACATCTGTCCTGTGTTCTGTGACGAACCACAGCGCTGCTAAAATGTTCCAGCAAAAAGTGGAATTATCTGCTCTTTGCCATCACCACCCATCCTTAAAAATGCACAGATTCACGCAATGTGTTAATTATATAAGAGTTTGAAGTTGGATGCTATCACATTGCTGCCTCTGTGACAGCTGTTGCCCTAGTTTCTTTATCATATTTCTATTGGACTGAAACCTTCATCACGAACACGGTAGTTATACTTGCACTTAGTCTTTAGATGATATACATCAATTCTCACCCACATGAGCAAGAATGGGCCGACTGTTCTCCTGCGTCATATAGAGTGTGTGATCTTGGATTTTGTGTTTCTATAGAGCATGCACTACAGCACAGACATATTCAATTACATTTTTGTTCAGTTCTTTTTTATACAGCTGCATGTGTCATCAGTCTGATTTAGTCAAGGGTTACAAAAAATGAAATAGTCAACCTTGCTTCCTCTGTCATTGGATTTCTGTGGTTTTGTAATTTTCTAATAACCAACAACAGAACAATGAAAACACCTGCTTCCTGTCAATGATGAAAGTGCCCTTTTTAATTTTAAAGTACTCTCTAATGTTGTCAGGAAATTGTTAATTACAATGCAAACACTCTCCCTTGATATGCAGAATAGAAACATTGCTTGAAACCTAAAAATGAGGGACTCTCTCTGCATGTCTGTATGTGGTCTCATGTATAGGCAGAGACAGTGAGTGCTTCTGCTTCATGGTTCCAGCACGTGCAAATGTAAATTGTGTGCTTATGTGAAGTTATGTATGAGTATGCTTGACTGTTTCAGGGAGACTACATTGCTCCCATGGCTCTCATTTATCCACTGGCAACTGGTTTGCACTAATCCCTTTCATTGGAAACAGCCTCCCCTGGTAGCAGCTGCCCTGACTGCACTGCAGCAGAGGCATGATCGCCCAAGTCAGATATCAGTTTGTCAAGTACATAATCTTACTAGCTAATGCTAATTGAGTGGAAGTTCACGAAGACAAGATGTAGACTTTACTGGAGATGTTTTCCTTGTCTTACAGATCTATTCTACATACCAATGTGGGTCACTAGGACAAGAAGCAGAGTGATACACTTTAGCTGATTCTTTGAGTACAATGTTTAAAGTAAGTAGGGAAGTATTTTTCTGATAAAGAAAGAGCCTTGTCAGCAAAAGTCAGTGACTTGCATGTCTGGTGTCTCATTACTGTCATATTTATTTCAGGCCAAAATTAGCATTAATGATAATGAAGGTTCTACAATTAATATTAATCGTGAAAGCACTCAATCTGTGGTCAAGAAATGTTCCATTTTGCCTAATGAGTTATTTTTTTGTTATTCTGTGTTTGATGTATAATGAAAGTTCCTGGAGGTAGTAGTGATGTTTATTTTTCTTGCTCTTGAAAAATCTTTTACTATGTTAGTTGTTTTTAAGTGTGCAGTTGTCACCACAAAGTAATTTTCCTCCCATTTTGAGAAAGTAGGTTTGATATGGGCATTAGTTTAACTGATGTAATAAGAGTGGAATGGGATTAACATTGTTTAACATGGAAACTGTATGACTTCCAACCCATAGGGCAATCTGCAATTGTCTAAACTTCTGATTCTTTATTTGAGAGATGAACAGATCCAAGCAAAGAGGTTTGTACCAAAAGCTTCCTTTTATGATGATAAAATAAGAAACCTTTGAATAACAGGTGCTTTAACAAATCCCTCCTTGTTCCTGTGATACTACAGACTTGATTTATCAGGCATGGAGATTTTCCCTTCTAGAAGTGTCAGATGTCAATATCGCTCTGAAACATATATGATAATCTCAGATGTCTTCAGAGAAGATAGGTGGCTTTAGAACAGTGGGTGATTTGGACCTCAGCCAGACAAATTCTTGAGCGCATATCATTTTAACTAAGGTGTCAGGGGGGATTATGCTACTACATCTATATTTCATTCTTTAGAGGGCATGAACAGACATTTCAAATCTCTGTTTTTCCACCCTGCTCATTCTATCATTCCTGTACTCCTTACCTTACTTTACATGGCATGCCCTGGCATTCTCTCATGATACTATTGGGATTTTTGAACATGCAAGTTTATCCCAAAACAGACCCAGTGCTAATACTAAGAATGTTACCATTACATTCACTGTTACCTTGCTAGTGCCCCTTTTCTGTAGACATAATAACATTTCTTTATTTCAATTAACTTTTCTTTCTATTAATGTGCCACACCAACCACTACATTTTTTTAGACAGCACTGACAGATCTCATTGAATCTTATCTTGTATTTTCCTTGCATGAAAATTTGAATGATACAGAAAATGACTGCGTCTTGAACTACTCTTCACAGAAGCTTGAGGTTCTCTTGCAGTATTGGTAACGTGTGGTTGCAAGCTGGTTGGTGGCATTTTGTTGGTTTTTCACCAGATTGACTATTACAATTAAGGGTCATATTTCACATATATCAAATTGTGATATGTTTGTAGAGAGCTTCAGTGGCAGAACAGCAGAGACTGTGTGTGAGTGGCCAATGTGATGGATGGGCAGTACAGAAATATGTTAGAAACAATAATGTTTGTGAGGATCTGAACAAGTAGGGATGTGGCACCATCTAATGAGTGACTTGAGGGGGCATCGCTTGGACCCCTTGGATAGTAATTTAACCAGTCAGAAGGAGCAGACAGAGATCACTGTGGAGTGTAAGACAACTTGCAACGCTAAAACGGTATTCCAAATATTTGGTAAATCTCTCTTAATTGTTCAGGGACCAACACTTGAGCTCTCACCGGACCCATGACTGACAAGGGCCCTTAATGTTTCAGAACATTCCAGTGCAAGAGCCTCTTCCTACTCAGGACATACTAGTTGATTTGGTAAAGCTTCCTTGTCAAAATGATCAGATGGATGTGCAAAAAGAGTAGGGGAGTCCAGAGAAGTCATGCGTGTACAGTCATAAGACTCTTAAACAAGATGCCTCACATATATGCAAAGACTCTGCCGTCCCTGCAGCTGGCAGGTTATGCTAGAACCCACCAACCTGCAGTAACATGTGGAGAAAGGAGAGGTGTGTGGCAGCTTTATGCCAACATTGAGGTTCCTCTTATTATTGTAACTTAAGGGCTTTTCATTTGATTATCTTGCATGCAGAGAACAGAATGTGCAGCCTCTATGCAATACTTATTTATTGGGACAGAAACGTATCTTTACATCGACCAGACAATTATTTTCTTTTTTACAATCTAAAACAAAATTCATCAGTTGATATTTATCAGATATCAAATTGGACTTTAACTTCAGCCAATACTCTTGTAATATGAGTAAGTCTGCATTAGTTGACATGCCAGTAGAACTAACTGCTGTAGACACTCAAATGTTGTCCATGCCTTGTACTTCTTAAACTTAAGACAGTGACAGGCTTTTATTAAAAGCAGCCTTTTATTACAGACATGAGGTCATGACCTGTTCCTTTTGTTGATACAATGTTTCTCATATGAATCATCCTTGTTTTGGGATCCACATCCCTTTTGTTTGTTTCTTTATGAAAACACTTCCTGTGTGTTTCAAATTAAAAGCCTTTAATTTCACAAAAACAGAGCACCGCCACTTTTTAATCAGGCTTATTCTGAAACGTTTGCAAGGTTAGTTTGTGACCAATTCTGTGACTTGCACTGCTTCCATGTTCAGCTGTCACTTCGTTGCACTTTTATTTGGCAACAGAACACAGATGAGTTTTGCATAATCAGGGGCATGGCAGACTTGACTGACAGGGAGGGACACTGTAGATAGCAGGGACGCTAAAGGCCCACCTCAACCCCATCTCCTTGCCTCTTGTTAGGTCGACTGAAAGTTAGGTTAAGTCTGCATTTCAAATATGGTGACTGGCGTCGATGTCTTCAAACTCGGCTACAGAAACAAATGAGTGACATCACTGAGACCATGTCCATGTTTTATACACTTTGTGCTCACTGAATGCTCAGTATGACTGAATCAATAAGTTCAGTTAAAGACAAATCAGGAGAAACAAACTGCTAATCAGATAATCAGAAAATGAGATAAGATGGTAAAACTGTTAGTTTTCTTCTCAGTCCCTTTTTGCATATATCTTATCACTGCATTGTCATATGTGCATAGTCCTATGCTTAATCATTATTTAAGTTGTTTGTTACATAGCTAATTATTATCATTCCTGCGTCCAATTGTTCAGTAACTACTGCTTAATTTGAATGTATGATGAGAATCTATTATACTTTTTGGTGCTGTGAGAAACAAGATACATCTAAGACTATAAGCACATTTGTGTAATTCTTAAGCTCTTATAACAACAACTATGTATGCCATGCATGGGCAGCACTACACTGGTTTTCTTCAAAATTGTTAATCAAAATATTGTAAATCTGTCTATTTTGAATGTTTTCCCTGAAGTCAGAATTTCTCTGTGCTGTGTAGTCGGACTGAATGGAAAGAAGGATGTAAGAACCACATACCGGTTTTTCATTCAGCAACAAACAACCTCTGTCTAACGAGTGGAAACCTTTACGTGATAATCAAGAGTGAATTTCAATCAACCTAATTAAGACTCTAACATATCTAGGGCCTGCGCCAAATGTTTGAAGACTGACAGACTCTCTTTGTATGCTTGATTCTACAGTTTAAGGCACACACACGCACGCACACACACACACACACACACACACACACACACACACACACACACACACACACACACACACACACACACACACACACACACACACACACACACACATGCACAAATAGAGCCAAGGCTGCATTCCATAATGTGAAAAAGAGAGGGGGCTGTGATTTTGCTTTCAAAGGAGAAAATATTATTCTGTGATTGTTGGATAATTAAAGCTGCTGCACTTAAAAAAGACTGACAAGATGAATGACTGGCACCTGTTTAGATGTTATGCATGCGTGCACCGTGTATGCATATCATTTGCATGTGCAATTTGGAGATTAGTGATAATGCTTGATACATGCCCTTGGTGTAAACTTATCAGCTAAAACATTTCCACTCTGACATTTAAATGCAGTCTGCGTAATGTGGTATTGATGAGGTTTTGATATTTGAGCCAAATGGAGGGCAAGTCAAACCTTGCCCCTGACTGCTGATCATCAGTCACATATTAGCAGTATGCATACTGAGCTGTATTCTCGCATGTGTTTATGTGCTAATTTGTGACCACAGTTTAGGGAGTGCATGTGGCCTTGAAGCTGTACACTCTTTGACCACCAGAGGGCGTAAAAAGACTTACAGGATGTTCAGGAAATGTGTTGAAGTTTGGAATAAGTCTCCCCCTTTTCAGGATTTTGAATATTAATATACACTTAAGATAAGCACACTTAAACTATATTTGTGACTGATTTTGATTGGTTAGGTCAAGGCAGCATCTATGTCCTTGATTCACAGCCCACAGGGGGAAGGAGAGGTTAATAGGTTGGTAATATAAAACAACCTTGAGGAAGCAGGAGAAATCCAGAAAACCATTACAGCTGAAGGGGGGAATCCCTGCATCGCTTCCCTCTGTGTGACACATGCTTGGTCCATGAGGTGAGAATTGCAGGAGGAAGATGCCTTCCATTTCTGCTATAGATCTGGTGAACAGCTGGTCAGGGGCTGTTCTTACATTGAGAGCCCCCTGGAGCCACATAAGGCTCCCTGCGGAGGCACATAAAGCTTTATCCACAGAAATATAAGCCTCAGAACGGATATCAGGGCAAATCTTTCTCAGGTCATTAAAGTATGAAATATGTGGACATTTGCACTGACACTTCTGGACGTCAATCATCTCATGCCCGGAAAGTTCACCCTTATTTCTAATGCATTTTCACACAAAATAAACTCCTTACACGATCAAGTATTACAACTTTCTGTTTGGGATCAACAAAGTTCATCCACCTACCGACCTACTCTACCTACCTACATACCTACCATGTGACCTAACTAACTACTAACTTAATAATTTCCAAGTTGTTTAAGCAGAAGTTTTAACCAGCTAGTCTAAAGGTAAGAATACACTCTGGAAATAGGTAAACTATAGAACACTCTATTTAGTCAAATTTCTTGAATCAATCTGAAACTCTTTATCTAAAGTAGATGTTAAACCTTTGTTGATGTATACATCACCTGCTGGGGTTACAGCCACATTTCCCACAAGAGGGAGTTAAGAAAACAAAAATTACAGGGACCTTTGAAGACTCCACCTGACACTGTTTGTGAACTGTCACTGAACCCAGCTTGACCCTGAAGCCAGTGACAGCACAGGTCAACCTGAGGGAAAGGTGATTCTGTTTCTGCTCCTTTCTCTGTCATCCTTTTCTCGATTTCCCCTGTCCTGAAATCCCTCATCTCTCAAATGACAAAAAAACACCCAGAGCTGAGAAAGATCGGTGTCTTCAAATAAACACTGTCCGCCATGAGAAGTGAGCGCTTTGCCACCTTATTAAAAGTGATAGTTCTGAGAAGGGCTGTAATTGAGTTTTCCTGGAAGTGCTTTTGAAACGTGTCGGGCTACGCTCCGGCTAAGTAATCGCTCAGCAGGGAACCATATTATAGAGCTCATTCTTTCAATTAACATCGATAACAACAAAGGGGATTAACACTCTTCCCTGAGGCTTCACTTATTTTCCCTCAAAAGGTATTCCTCTTCCTCTGCGTGTGTGAGTGTGTGTATTAAAATGTGTGTGGCCATAATTGAGTGTGTGACAGTCCCTATTTTCCTTTGTGCGTGTGGGGAGCTTGTGCTAAAGACCACGCCTGCTGTATTAATGTGTGCACAAGTGTGTACTGCTTGTGTTTTCATGCACTGAATATGTACTTGTGTGGATGTGCGTGAGCATGTGTGTGTGTTGGAACAAACTGGGTCAGGCGGCTGCCAGCTTTGATCAGAGCAAGTGTTGCCTGACTATAACACTTTGACAGAGGTTCACTTTCCCCTCACAATGCCAAAAGTAACAGTTAACACAAACCTGACCCTCCACCCTATTCTGAGTTTACAGTCCTGAACACCACTGGTGACAAGCTTTTTCATTCACTCAATTTCTTTGGGCTATCTGACAAGAAATAAGTGACTTATAGTTTGATTTACTTTTACAAAAATGATGAGTTAATAAAACTCAACTAGGAAACTCATCACACTTAAATTTAGGATAAGAACACCTGGTTGAACCCATAGTTGCATTCCACACTCCTGGAAAGGTGCTTCGTTGCAGCACCAATCTAATATATAAGAAGGTGAATTATACATTTTTTAAATAAGTTTGAACATAGCATTATAAAGTTAAACTGATGAATGATATTAAGACGGTTAAAACACAATACCCCACCTTAAAATGTTTGATCAATGTGTCTTCAGATAACAACTTATGCTAATTTTCAACCCAGGTATCAGAAGACTTTTCTCTTCATACATACTCACCATATGAAAATAATAGTCTTTTTTGACACTTTCAAGTAGTTGCAACAAATCTAAGTTTTATTCAGTCACACAATTGGGATTCTCAGGAAAAATAAATAACTAACATTAACACATACACACAGACAAAAATACAAAAACAATAGAAAAAAAACTTTATGAGCCAAGTTTCCAACCCAACCCAAAGGATGATGGGAGACGAGGCATGATTACCCACTTTAACACTGATATCAAGTAATTCGTATTTTAATAATGCACTTAAAACCACAAAGAGAGCAACTAAATGTTCATGAGAATCACACTGAGATCTATAGATGAAACATGCTACAGCAATAATGAACTATGTTTGACAGGGTTGATGTAAGAACAAGCAAAAGATTCCAGTTAACTAATGAAATATCAAATGTGTTCTTGGCACAAGTTAAAAAAGACTTTGAAGTTCAACTCGAGTAATGAAAAGGAAAAATCAACTCCATGAACAATTCACTCCGGATGGATTTCTTCTCCAGGTTTACATACTGATTGGTTTTTAGATCTAAATACTTCATCAGCACAAAGAATGGGAATGCATAGTGTTTATTATATTCTCAAATACTGCTGCAATGTCTCCCTCTAGTGTAGATTTGCTATAAATAAGTCAGGCATGGTACTAAAGACATGACTGGAGACTCATGTATTTACATTTGATGATTACATTTCTATATGGTAATAAATTCATATAATGTACATTACTACTATGTTCTCTCTACCGCACATACATGATTCATCCATCCTGTAAAATGTTCTTAATTCCAAATAACACATCAATGAATATATTTCACAATTAAATCCCTTTATGTTAGAATGACATGTTGGTGTTTTCAGCATGAACTATATAAGCTTTAGTTTCCTGACAGAAACAAAGACTTGCAAACTGACATCACCTCCTTGGATAAAGTCAGCACATCTCCACTCCTTTAGGCAAAAATGACAACCACGGTTGAAAATGCACATCCGTCTGTCTGCGTTATAATGTTTGACAGTGGTGCTGAGATGGTAAGTGGCCCCTGATGGAGACACAGATCCATATGGAGCATACAACACCAGTCAGAAGGTCTTATGGGAATCTTTCCTTTTTCGCCATGCTAGAGTTTCTCAATCAATCTCCCCTCTGCTCCCTCTAACCCAGATCAATAGCCATCATTGGAGAAGAAGAGATAAAAGAGACGAGTGAGATCATCTGCTGTGAACTCACAAGGGAATGTGCAGAAATGGTCTTTTTTGGCGGTCGGCCCTTTGTGAATATGATAGTCCATTTACAAAAAAAAAAAAGGAAAAATTATGGAGAAGGCTTTCAACAAATCCATCCTCCAAGTGTTCTAATATATTTTCCCTCTTTCAATAACAAACATATAATCATTACTTTACCTCCAGATGAATATTCAATGATGCACAAGCCCTTAAAAATATGAAAACTGGTAGAAAGGCAGAGACAGAGCGTGGTAAAAAGGAGGATACAAAGCGCTTAAGCCTCCTCGTCATTACGATGGCCCCTGGTACTCAGGGCCACCGAGGAATCCCTTAATTCCTGCAGCATTATGCGCTTCAGACTCTTTCATGTCCTCCGTATGGGAGACGGTGGATGGGGATGGAGGGTGGGGGGGTCGCTGGAAAAATTCTAATATGTCTCTTGCTATGAAAAAATATGCACATACATTTAGCATTTAGATTCTCCAAGGGCAGAACAGAGGAGATGGGCACATGTCAGCTCCCATATTGTGTGTGTGTGTGTGTGTGTATGTGTGTGTGTGTGTGTGTGTGTGTTTGTGTGTGTGTTTGCATGTCTTTGTGCATATGTGACTGCACACATGTTTGTGCGAGGAGGCCATCCTTAAATGGTTCAGCCTTATTTATTTATCCCCAGTTTGTGTCTCTGCCCCCTGGTTGCGATATTAATGATTCGTCTCCTCCACAGTAGAAGTGAGAAAGGTCATGTGTGCTGTGCAGCTGTACTAAATATACACTGTGTGCTACACTGACAGGTAGGGTGCTGGTTAAACTGATGGAGCGGATGACTCATCGGCAGAGGTTAACTGGTTTCCTGTCTGGCTGACTGACTGGTTATGTGAAGTTTAGACAAGCTAGTTTTGTGGGCGAGTAAATTAAACAACTGGCAGACGTGTTGGCATGTTGACTGGATAACTGAGCTGACTGGTTTGTTGACTGGCTGAAGGATTAGCTGAGTGTCTGATGGGCTTGTTGGTGGACTGACTGTCACTGTGACGGACTGCCTAGTTGCCTGTCAGAGTGGCTTGTTGACCGACTGTCTCATGGATTGGATTGGTGATTGTTTGTCTCATAGGTTTCAAATCTTGGATTTTGGCTGGATTGTTTGTGTATTGCTTTGCTTCCTTGCAATTCACCTGCAGAACACTGAAAAGGAAACTGACCTGTTTTAGTTGATACCGTGTAACATCTTCTCAAATTTCCTCTGAAATCCCTTGAATATTTGCATGCTAAACACCTCGAAATAGCATCAGAATTTCTTATTTCTTGGTTAATACTTGCCTCAGTTAGGTTTTATAGTAATTGTGTCGAAATGTACACCATTAGCTTTCCTTTCACCTTGTTTAGCACAGTCCACACTTAATATTAGCCTGTGAGCTTGTTGTAGCAAACAAAAAATCAGCAGTGTTGTCTCTGTGTACAATCATAGGATAAAGTTTCATGTCCATAAATGCAATGTTGCAATAATAATTATCAAAAGCAGTAAATGCTATTTGACTGAGGGTGCAGATGTGTTGTCACATGGATACAAACTATTTTTCTCGCCATCATAATGGTGACTGTTGTAACCCTAATTAATGCCTTTTAGTTACCTTGTTTATTCTGTAAAAACATGTTATAATATGTTTGTCATATCATTTAAAAACACACGTTGCTTTATATTTTAATAAGCTGAACTTAAAAGTCTTCACACATCATATTTCACTCCGGTATTTAGACTGTTCACTGAGTTAATAATGAGGCCTCCTCCTAAATAATGATAAAAAAAACACACTCATTTATATAACTGCATGATGCACCCCTATTATTAGATAATAGAATTCAGAGTGACTCCAATTAGGCCTCAACAGAGAAGTGGGACAGGCGATATTTCACAGCTGTGGCCACAGGAGGGCACAGCAGGCTCGTCTCTCACCCCGCTGCTGCTTTATTAAGATGGAAGCAACTCATAAGGAGGAACAATCTTTATATCGCTCTCCCTCTCATTCTGCATGTATCTCAAGCTTTTATTGAAATCTCTCCTTTACTCAGACGTGTTCACAATTAATTACACAATTTGGGATCTTTATACACCGACATACACAGTAGTGTTCCTCACCACAGATGAAGACCTTATTATCTGTAGATCCTTCCTCTCAGATTCTTCACAGGCATATTGTGCTTGCCTCATCAGGAGTCTGTAACAGTCATCGTCTATTCAATAAAACCAGCCCGTTTTGAGCTCTTCATGAAAAATAACCATTTACATATTAATCTACATACAAAATATGTATACTGAAGTCCACACTGCTGCAATGTAATGCTATGTAACTCATACAGAAGTAATAACTTCCAGTCATAACTTCAAGAAAAGTGTTCCTTGTGTAACCTACTTCCACAACTCTTGTGTTGTCCCACAACTTAATTATGATGGGATTAATTTTGTCAACAATAATTACATTTTTCATGACAGAATTTTAAGTAAGCCAAGATGCAGAACATTATCATAACACTCCCCATTAAGTTGTTTGTGTCTGTTTGTTTATTCAATTAAATATTAACAGCCTGCGACTAAAACTGATTAGCAGTTAATTCTCTCTCACAAGTGGTCCAACAGATTCACAGGATAAAACAAACACGGCGCATCAATCGAGGGAAAACAACCACATGATGAAGCCAACAAGTTACTTCTTTATAAGTTTGTAACAGGAGAGTGTTTGCTTTTATTTCAGATGAAGTGCTGGTTTACAGGCAATACTCTGTGATCACTTTCCTTAGACTTCGGTACATCTAGTTTAAGACAAGAACATTAAGCTTTTGATGTACGAACATGTTAGTATATGAATATGTTGACCGAAGTTGATCACTCTCTGTAAATTTAAGCAGATCTGTGTAAAAAGTGCAACTTATCAAGATAACAATTTTTTTCTTTTGGATGTGATATTTTTCTATGAATTAAAGTTTTACTTTTAGAAAAATGATCTCATATTACATTGTTGATAGTACTACATCTTAAAGCAGCTCAATACTGTATATGTACATGTTAGTAAAATATGGAACATTTTACTAAAGAGTAGAAGATTCTAATTTTGGATATGAAAACATTATACACTATATTGTGAGTAGACTGAACTTTTCGGAAGAACATATCACCATATATATAAGTATGTAGTATCAAAAAAGCTGCACAACCCCTAGCGTGCCGGACCCAGGCCTATATTGGTTTCCTCACATCATTAGCCACAAGTGTGATCAATTTTGAGTGGTTGTGTTTCAGCTGTGACACCTGTGCTTCAAATGTGTTTAACTTTTGCTACCTGTGCTTACCATTATGCAACACAAGTGCATCACAGTGCAACATGTGTGTTAGTGAGTGAGAATGTGTTTGCAAGTTGTGTCTGACAGGTGAAAAGTGCTCATGGTTTTGCCAAAGGGTGACTGATCAATACATGGGTTCAGGCCGCTAAGGACTTTGGTTCAGACAATAGAGTTTAGTGATTTTTTAAATACATAGATAGCTACAAACTGGTGGAAGTACATTTTATTTCATTAGAGTGCATTGCACTTCATGTGTTATATTTTACATTGTATACAAGCATATTGTGTCATATTGATCATGTGTATGGGTTTGGTTTACTGTGTAGAAGGAGATATGTCATACTATACAAGTGTATTTTAAGTACATTTTATTAAGGCATTTAATACTTTTTATGCCATTTTTCCAACAAATATGAATATATATTTACTATGAGTATGCTTTAATAAAGATGAGTACGCTTTTCTTTATACATGAGTTTCTTTTACTGTATTTATGAGAATGTTATATTTATAAATGAGATCATAATGCTGTTAGCACTACTTTGTTTTAATACATTTAGTGATTTTAGTTCATTTTTATCTTATATTTAGGTACATAAACTAAAACTGTAACTTCCATTTACTTTTAACATGAGTAAGTTTCACAGTAGGCATGACAACATTTTACTTTATATAAAAATGCACCTTTGTCTTGCTCATGTTTTCAGGTATAAGCACAAATTATTGTAGATTTGAATGTATTTAATTGTAGTCATGATAATGTGTTGGTGCAGGTTAATGTCAATTGCTTGCAACTCATACCCACTGTATTCTTTTTAAGTGCAGGTGTTTTAGCAATCCTCCATTGCACTATGTATATTGCACAGATGCAGTATCTGCACAACGCTTCATGCTACATTGGAGGATCATAATGACGCAATACATGTCAAATTGATATGAACTTCTCTGCATGAATCTGCTGCTACCAGTGTAACAGAAGTCACATGGTTTTCTCATGAAACCACTGATGTATTGGTGTGACAGTCTAACAAACTGGAATTCACTATACATTTATTGTGCACACTGGAGTGCAGACGGTGGCTCAGCGGATGGAAGTAGTGCTGTAAAGGTCTAAAAAGTTGTGTTCTCTGAATATGGAATAAGCAGTGATGGCTGAACTTAGTCATGACAGCATTTCCTCCAAGACTGTGGGCTGAAGTTAATGTGCAGCTACAGCTGAACATCAGAAACCTTTGCATACATACATTATTAGCCTGTCCTCATGAGCCATCAGAGTTGGGGTTTTTAGTCCCAATCTAGGTAAGCAGGTTTTATTTATGGGTATGAATAATTGAGTATCTATTAGAATATCCCTCATGCATTGATGGAGGTACACATTAATATTTTAGAGTATTAGTGAGACCTGGCTTTACAACTCTTCTGCCCATATCATTTAAAAGTCCATTTTTCCTGACAGGTCAGCCTCATGTCACTTTAAAACATGCATTTGAATGACCAAGTCGCCTGGAACATTAGTGAAATCTGCTTTAACATGACATCCATTTTATTTTCCAAGGGTCAGCCTCCTATCTCTGTCATCTCGGTCAATGCAATGACCACTGAGACATGCAGATAGAACATGTTAGGCTATTCCCCTAAAAAAAGAAGAGAGAAAAAATGAAACGCTTGTTTTTAACACTTGAATTAATTAATTAATTAATTCACTTTTTTAAACATGGATTCAATAAAAGATATATTCTCTTTCATAAGCCTCCATGGCTTCTTAAGAGTGAAACTGTATCACAAATAAAAAAATACACTCTCTAAGTTGACATTTTACACTACTATCAAATATTAACAAATTATTACTAATGAAGTTATAAGAGATTTTACAAACATATAAAACAAAGTTCAAACTTTGTCTCTCACTTTGATTGGCCCCTTTATCTACCTATCAGATCAGTGCTCCAAGTTTTCTATTCAGTACGTCACCTACTATGACACGCTTCCTCCTCTGTGTGATGAAGGCTCATTGCCCTCAGGGCATCAGGCAACTTTGCTGAGGTTAGTACATGCAATGAGAGCAATCTGTGCCATGTCAAGTACACCGTCGCCCAATCACATCTCATAATCCTCATGCAGCTGGAGCTCCAAAGCTGCCTCCTTCTGCCATAGCTGGCATTCATGATGTCACTTCCTGTATGTGTAGTAGTCTATAAGAATGGGTGTAGACATTCAAATGATTAATGTAAAAAAAAAAAAAAAACAGCACTATAATGAATTTAAAAATGTGTTGAATTTAGCGACCCTCCTGAAGGAACCGAAACCCATAACTTTACAGAAACTGTCATTTATCTTTTTTTTTAATCACAGAAACATTCATGATTTGCATTATTATTGATTAACTGACACCTTTACCAAAAAATGTAATAAAGATTTGGTCAAGTTGTGTTAAGGCCACAGATTGGTGTAGTCTTCAATGTTGTGCAAGTGCAGAGTTTCTTTAGGTTGAAGTATCTCCTGCATTACAACCCTGTCTCTGCTGAAAGCTGCTGTCTCATGCAAAGTTTAGATAACATATAACATGTTTATTGATATAGTGCCAACATTTTGCAAGAACTAATGGAATGCTATGAGCTATTAGCAGAGGAGTCATGGGCACAGGTGGTCCCATTGAAGTTTATAGTGAGGGGAAAAAGAGGAAGAGTTTCAATAACTTCAATATATCATGGTAAATTGACATGGGATGAATATGGCAAGTTAAGCATGTTTTGCAAGGATGTTCATAGTCGGTTGTATTGTGAGTGAAACATCAGAATTTAATCCCAATATCTGAAAACAGAAAATGTTAGTTACCGTTTGCAGGGATGTTGTCTTAGGGGAAATATTAGGGTTGTTTTGAGAGCTCATGACTGAGAGAGGCCCTCAATTTTAAGACCTTTGGGGCAATTAAGTGGTGGGGATCTATGTGATAACTAGGATTCAGCACCCTTGCCTCTCTGTCATCAGGTTTTCAACAGGCTGTCCATGCATGTCCTCTAATAGTTATGCATGTTTTTGGAGAGCCTCTTCCAGATTCAGAAAACACTCAAGTTTATTTGTTCAAGTTTGATTTGAGGGGAATAAAAGTGTGCAACAGTGATACATCATAGGTCTGTATTTTTTAAATGTATTTCCATAGTTCTGTAGAAAACCAGAAGATATAACATTCCTTTCTTTCTGCCTCATTCTTCTTGTTTTGTATCATCATGATATCAACAATTTGACAATCATATAAGGCTGATATTATCATTCAATAGAGGTATACAATTCTAAAAAACTGACATAGCACTCACACACACTATTTCATGTGTCTGTGAATTGAAGTGTGCTGTTAGGGCAGCTTCGATTCAAGTATTGTGTCTGTATTGAATGTTTGTGTTTGTGTGTCGCTTTATTTCCACATTCCTGCATTTGGATGATTACAAGCAGAAAATGTATGATTGCATGCCGTTGAGTGTGTGAATGCTTATTGTGTACCTGTGCTTATGTGAATATGCCTGCCTTTACAGTATATGTATGTGTGTGTGAGTGTGTGTGTGTGTGTGTGTGTTAGAGTGTGAGGGATGGCAGCTGCTGTCACACAGTGAGGCTGACAGTAGTTAAAGACAGTAAAGCTGTGAGTGTAACAGGCCTGCTGTCACTTCCCTCTCTGCGTTATTTCACTTCTCTCTAATGGGCTTTATTTCATTGTCAGCTGGCAGTCTACCTCCTCCTCCTCTTTCTCTTTCTTTTCCTCCCTCTGTTCCCTCCTTCCTCATTTTCTCTCTCTTGACACTTTACAGGCTGCCTTTGGAGAACAGCAGAGGGCCAGAGACCCCCTGCCAGCCATAATAATGTGGTAAAACAAGCCGACAGGTAGAGAGTGTGTGTGCGTATATGTGTGTTGGTTAAGTTTGTGAGTTCATGGGCATGCACGTGCACATCAATGTATGTGTCCGTTCTTGTCTTCATGTGCATGCCATGCATATGTCTTCCTCTTCTTGTGTGGCTTTCTCCTCGTCCTGGAAAACCTATCAAAGTCCTCCCCATTAAAAAGCCTGCTGTGGCAGATTATTAGCCCCCCGTTACAAGGGCAATCTATCCCAGCTCAAACTAAAGGGGAAGGAGAAGGGAGGAGGGGATGGGCGACCGAGTAGTGGAGGGGGGGGAGATTCCTGTCAGCTCAGAGAACATTAGCTGTCCCAGAGTGCTTGTAGGCGCAGCAGGTGTGCTGACCCACCAAGACCCATCAACCCCCTGCTTCTCTCTCTCCCTCACACACACACCTACACACACACCCACACGCACCGACTCATGTCTCAGCTGGGCCGGCACAAACACAGAGTTACTGACTCGGGATGTACACGCATATGCAAACCTATATGCACGAATGAACAATAAAACACACATGCACAGAAAACCAAGACCACCCATGGAGATGATGGCTTCTTAAATCATGGGGAGATAAAGTTGTTGCATTAATAAGATTGCAGTCTTGTACCGCTTACCTCTGAGATGTAGCGTAGTTATTTTCAAGGACCAAAAAGTTTGCAGAAAAAAAATCAAATGAAATAACAGTCTGATGGGCTCGATAGTGTCACATTAACACATTGTAGGCTACACAATACAAAACTGAGCAATACATATAGAACTGCAACCTGTCCATCAATCAAAATATCTGTTTGTGTTGTCTGTCTCACCAGTCTGAACTTTATTCCATCACATGCTGTTTCAGATCTAACCTAACGTGGCTTCTTTCTACCAAACTGTCCTCATAGTTCAACCCGTTTTAAAAGTTTGATAATAAATCTTGCAAATCATCTGAGTGGTTTTCCAACATTACGATTTCCATCTGCATTGTACAGCAGCACACGGCTTTGTTAAAACCTGAGATTTTCCTCAAAAATGAACAATACACAGAGACACAAATTGAAATTTCCTGTGTCAATGAATTATTTGGTGGCGCTCATATTCACCTTGACTGCACTCTGCACGGCTCATATTTACCACATCACTTTGCATTTAACAGCTTTCCGTTTGACTGCCTCATTTGCCTTGAAAAAGGTCTTAGCTGGAAAGAAACTGAATAGGAAAAGGTTGGACTCTTTATTCAAAATTCCTTTTGTATTGCTATTTAAGTGACTTTTTTCATGGCACTTTATTAGCACCGGCTTTCGCTGTCTGCCACCACTAGCAGATTCTGAAGGCAATAGAGAGGGGGAGAGAGAGAGAGAGGTGGGGTTAGTTAAGGTGGATGGAGACGGAGGAGGAGGTGGGAGGGGTGAGAGAGATGGATGTAAATGTGGAATAATGTAGCAGGAGTGAATTTGCATGGTCAAATGTCAAAAAAATGAAGCCTTCCCCTGAGCCTTGTCAGGAAAAATAACATAAGTGGCACGCTCCAGCACTGGCATGCCATTAGCGGTTAGTTCTGCCTGTCATCAGTCACTGAGAAGAAGAAATGGCCGTCATTATCTCCAAAAAATGGACTGGGAAAGATGGATACACCCCCCTGCTCTCTGTGACAAAGAGGCATGTGCGCACAGTATGTGGATGTGCACACACAGACACATGGAATCATGAAGACAGAGACTTGCTTGCATGCATGTATGGTGCTGTGACTGTGCACATCAAGCACTGATAAAGTGTGTTTACAGTATACTGGAATGCGGACATACACAGACATACAAACATGCACATGTTAAATTCAAGCGTCTAAAAACTGTTAAGTCTGACCAGAAAACAAAAGAATAATGTGTGGAAGAGGAGATGGCAAAGCATATTTGTTACTGTGTTGCACATTATGTGTCCACACATGCATGTTTGTGTGAAACAGGATGTTAGGTTTAAAGTAATGTGATGTTACATGTCCTAAGGCTGTGTGCAGTTAAATAAATTAATACCCAATTTGGAATTGTAGCTGATTTCCAGTCCTTTAATGTCCATTTACAGGCCACACACTGCATCTAGACAGCTGGTGAACAACAGACTGGCTACATAATTAAATATGCTACTCTCGGAGAATGAGTGGAAAAACATGTGGATGAGAATTAAGTACAAAAATGAATAAAAAGAATCTTGCTATTCTTTTGATATGCACACTCACATACACACTCGCACGCTCATTATGGATCAGCTTGCTGCAGGAAGGAGGCTCTGGCAAGCATTTGTATAATAAGCTTAAAGACCATAAAATCTGCAGCAGCAAGGACAATTAGCCATTACATTCCACGGTACTGATAGCCACACATTGGTGTTTGAAGATAAAAAAATCCTCTCACTGTTACATTGTCTGTACACCATGTTGAATTGTCTTAACAAGCGTCGACAATTCAATTATTCTTATTTTTTTTATTTATTTGCCTTTTAAAGACAAAAGAGAACTCTTTGTTTTTGCATATTGTTAAAATCATCGGCACACATTCAAATAAACCTAAGACAAGTTCACTTTGTAATGCGGCAGCTTTGTGCCATCGCTTTAATTCGTCCTTGAGAATATTGCTCTTGACATTCAAGAATGCAATTTCCATGTGGCGATGAGACGGCCTCGGTAACAATAGCAGAAAAACCAAATGTAGGTATGTATAGAGGAGAAGTCCATGAATTTTAAGACAGGGAATATATTGAGAAGGCACCAGACAATGAGAGAGAGATAGAGAAGGAGAGAGAGAGGGAACAACCGAGCAAGAGATCAGCATGGCAGCTAATGTAATGAATAATATCTCAAGTGTAAATCCAGCCAATTGAACCCAGGGCTGCCTTCTCCCTCTAGCTAGGCTAAATGAGTTTCCATGGGAATGTGGATGAAAGAAGCGCAGATGTCTGGGTCAGGCATATTGGAGAGGAAGAGGCAGAGAGGGGCTGTGAGTATGAAATAGAGTCCTCAGGGTCTGGTTTGGAGAGATTTGCACTTGTGCTAAGCCACTTCAGATGTGAGTGGAGGGTCTAACAGCCTTAGACTCGAGCATCAAGGTATGTGTGTAGGTCTGTTGTTGAACTGTGTAAGCACTGAGGGCAGAATAGGGCCCAGGAGGGGAGAACATTTCTTACAAGTTATGCCTTGTATGTGCTCAATTCCCCATATTGTTGGTGGAGGGTGGTGCTGAGCATACGGTCGTCTTCAAATCAAGATACAGAGGGAAGCCTGTGTACATATACAGCACAATGCAAGGGTTGTTAGCTCTTCCTCTTGCCTTCCTCCCCCTTCAATATCATCCCCTGTCTTGATTTAATTGAAAGTCCACACCGTCTCCCCTGCTAGGAACCTGTCTGCGCTACTTTCCAAGCTGTAGTGACTAAGTTCAAAGTGACACATCTAGGACATGTGAGCCGCACATTACCTTGACACAGCCGAGCTGTAGAAAATTAGCCGCTGTCTGAATTATTAAAATAACAAGGGACATTTCATGTGATTGGGCAGGGAGATATATACCCCATCCCCCTGGCAATTCTAATTGTCCACTTTAACTAGTTTCTTTCAGCCTTCAGCATCAGTCAGTGTAAAGCACAGGTTTGCAGATTTCTCCGCTCCCATTAGGGGAGAGGAACGAGGCATGGCTGTCCACTAAGCCCACCTCATTTATTCTAATGACCTGCCAGGCCCAGACATGAACATGTTAAAGTTATAGGAGAGTGGGACATGACAGGTGCACACAACCTTGTCAGATCTATGTTGGTCTAGTTAGAGCATACGGGTCCACCATGCTGAAAGGAGTTACAGGCAGATGGTTACCAGCATGTGTGTAACTGCAAAAAGAGGAAAAGGTGGACTAATTACCAAACACCCAGAATGTAAACAATATTGTGTAACAATGTTACATTTAAGACGCTATATATGCTCAAAACAAATGACATACATTTAACCTGCCTCTGACTTTGAAAATACATTTAATGTTGACATTATTTCATGTTTCATTTCTATGAATGTAAACATAATCTGTGTAATGGATTACCCAGCTGTGTTAGATACTTGATTAACAACAGTGATTAATTCCTGACAGCGACAGTGACACCAGGGACAACCTGATCATAAAATCAATCTGTGCAAAGGAGTCTGGCCTGTTGACACTGTGGCAAAAACATTAGTTTCCGTTAGCATTCCAAATCAAATATAGTAGCAAAAACAACATTTCCATCTCAGGCTGGTGTTGAGAGTCAGGAAATAATGATAGTTACAGCACACAGATGTGAGAGCAGCGTGAGGAGCTACTGGGCTCCAACCATCTTTAATACGGCAAAGTGGATTAAGATCCTGACCTGCAATCCAGGCAACAGCAGCAGAGCTGGTGAGTGCATGAGTTGCTGACATAACTTAGATAGTGAGTGGTAGAGATAACAGCAACACTATTACAATTTGTAACAATTGCCTAATTTATAGTTAACCCTGCAGGATTTTTAATTTGCATAACCACCTGCTCACTATACACTTTCATACCTTGACTGTGAATCATGAAGAAGGCAGTAGGTCCCATAACTCAAAAATTGGAAAATTCTTCTAACAGAGAGATGTTAAATTTTCAACTAAATCTTAAAGCAGGGGTTGGTAGTCAGATTTAGTTATACTGGTTAAAATGATCTTTAAGTCCCAGTGGCAATCAATACATAATGTCTTCTTGAAAAAGAGTGAAAAAAACAATCTACAGCTGGAGTAAACCTGGGAAAACACCAACCAATCCCTGCCATCGGGAGCCAAATTATGAAACCAATCAAATCCCGTCCTGCCGTTCTGCCTGCCTCCTGCAAAGCATACATTTCATGTTTGTTTGTGTTTTTAACTTTCACTATGATAATGTTTTGGTGTTTTCTTACCGCTGAGTGAGACATGAGTTGACGTACTGCAAAACACAAACGATGTGCTGAGGACCGGTTTTGAATCAGTCACGATCATATGGTCGCGAAGCAGCGGCGATTGTGCATGTGAGCGGGGGTGTCATTTTGGAGGAGCTCCGAGGGGAGAAGGGGAGGGTTTGACGGAGTTCTGAGGAAATGCTACATTCAAATTGTAAGGTGTTTTAAGGTGACTATACAAATTCAAATTCACAAAATGTAAGCTTTTATCCCACAATCTTTTTGTTGAATGGCAGAGATTCTACACAAAAATATGGTCTCTGTTGGTTAATATACACAGAATGAAGGTGAATCTTTTTAAATAAATTATTACACCATATGATTCCAACCATCTACTGTCCAAAGCATACCCAAGAAAAAATCCACTTATCACAAGACCAAGGCAAACAGTTGTAGTGTAGAGATAGCAGCTCACCAAAGACAAGCATACTTCAAGTGTCATCAAGCCTCATACTAGAACAAAAGGCCTGTGTGTTTAATGGAGTCACAGCAAACACTTCTGTAATCCCTATGAGATCTAAGTAAACAAATGTAGGTCTTCTAAGTCTGCATAATAAAGCCCTGCCTTTACATTCACCCTTGGTGTTAGACAAGTCTTATCTGTAAGGGCTGTAATGCCATGTTAAAGAAACACACAAACGCAGGAGCACTCTGAGTTTCTTTTTTCCCTCTCCCAGAACTAAAGTCCAAACTGGACTCTATAATCCTCTGCCATTCTTTTAATCATCTGACACCCAGAGAGGGCAATATCTATTTTCATCTGGTCCTGATAGGATCTCTTTAGGATTTAAAGAGGGGCCTCAGCATGCTGCGCCCAGCAGCTCAGCTGTGATCTCAGGCTTTGGGGAGTTCTCATTAGGCGTTAGCGGCCCGAAGATCGAAGAAACCCAGTTCTGGCTAGTGGATTTTTAATCCTCCTATGGCCTGTGTTGGGAGATGGAGTTATTTAGGGCCCTTTGATTAGCCTCACAGCTGCACTTTGATTAAGAGAACTTCTAAAGATCGAGCTTCTGGGCTGCAATTTGAAGGTGGTGGAGGACGTGTGTGGAGGTGGCTGTGAGTTTATTTACGGTGTGTGTGGAAATGGTTGATAGTGAACAGTTTATGGAGGTACACAGAATATATATATGAGTGCATGTTAGTGTAAGGGTTAGTTGGTGCGCTTCAGTGTGTGCATGAATTTTTTGAACGTTAGTTTGTCAGACAGTCTTTGAAAGTACTAACATAAAACACATCTGTACTGAGTAGATTTGTACACATATAATAAAAACAAGAGGAGTTGAGAGGAGCTGGGAAAATGGGGGCTGTATAAGCAAATTAAAGAAAAACTCTCCACCACAGTGCTTCTACAGATTCTGCAAATGAATGAGGGAAGGGTCAAGATATGTGGGGCCAAACTTTACTGGCTTCCATTTGCAGTCCCACATCCATGGGTGTTTAAGTGGGCTTTGACTTTATGCAGATAAGAATTTCCAAGACTTAAATCGGTCCTGAGACCTTATTGGCAATGATCTGGCCACTACTCAGCTCTTTATACAAACATCTGCATTGAAGTGTAGCCAACATTTGTTGGTAGATGCATCTCAACTTGAACTCAACATATTTGCTTGTTGGACTGTAAAAACATGATAAGCAGAAGGTGTCTTAGCCCTGAAATAACCATTGGCTAAGCAAGAAGCCATGAAATATCAACAGTCTCAGAGGCTTTATCGTTGGATATCTTCAAGCTGATACAATGATACATACTGACAAATTAGAGAGAGTCTGTTGCACATGTGGGTTATGGGCCAGGCCAGAAGTATGACCCCCTCAAAACAGTTTATTATCTTTGTCACTCTGTGTTGGTTCAATCAACCAGGTAAGGCAGCCAGATTGGTCCACCAGTGTCTGGTTGAGAGAGGTTTCATAAAGGGCAAAGGCTGTCTTTCAGGTGTTAAGGAGGGCTTGAGCACTGCTTTGGTGTTCTGTTGGTCTCTGGGTCTTTTTTTGGAAAATGGAGAGCTGGATGAAGGACATCTTCAATTTGATATACTGACATGTTTTTCCCTAAGGCTTTGTCTAAAATAAGACAAAACTGCTCAGAGGTATGCACAGCCATACGTACCTACATGCCCACATGTCTATACATGCCCAAGCAATAGCATAGTAGTAAGTTATGGATATGGGTATACTATTCCACTGGCCTTTTGAACCAGAGAAAATATTGTGTTAATGGGTAATATGAAACTCAGTGACAGGGAAAGAAAGACCGCTGGGACCTCCACCAGCTTGGGATGTCTGCTCAGTATACCGCAGCAAGCGGCATTAAGTAGCATGTGAAATTTGCATGGATCTCTATATGTGGGAGTGGGCTGGAAATCTCATGAAAACCTTATGAAGCTTAATGGCTCATAATGAAGACTCTGGAGGAGTTTAAAAACAGCCAGAACTCATGAGAAATAAGGCTGACACTCCATATAGACTGGTTTCACACCAGTTTCTGCCTTCCTAAAAGAACCTCAGAGGCACAAAGAATGAGATTGAACATTTTGGCATTCTGAATTTATGGGTGTATGGATATATATCGAACTATGTTTGACAATTCCATGCAGCAGATGTTATTAAGTATGGCTTTGTTATTACAAAAGCTACAACTGATTCATTCTAGGAAATGCCAAACAAAGTTCATTGTTAATGCACTTTTGGTCATTCTGAAAACAAGCCTACTAAATATATTTTTTTCTTTGATGAGATGAAAAGCCAAATAAAACTCAACTCTACTAGACACCTACATACTCAAAGTAGTGCAAGCTTTATACAAAGCGAGGCCTGGAAACTTCAGTTAATAATAACCTTATGTTTGTGAAATTCAAGACTTTTTGAATACCTTAGAACACATCTAAAATTACACATTAGCTTCAACCTTACTTTGAAATGTCTTCCAAAAAAAGATGAATTGATAGCTTTTAGAACACAGGGACATCAATAGCTAATGTGCATTTATGCTAACTATTGTCCTCAGGAGAAACGTGGATAGAAAAAGCATATTACAACTCACCTTTTAGTGAATGATCAGGTTGCAGTCCTTTAGCTTTAGTCGTGCGATTGTGGTGTTAAGATGTGAATAGAAATGTGAACTACCAAGCAGCCTCTGTCTTGATAAATGATTTATCAGCAAAACTAGATTTTTGATATAGTTATATTTCTACAGTTTATGTTACATTTGAATTTGACATCATATACAATTTTATTATCCCAAGCTAAATTTCATGGGCTTTGAAATACATGTATTAACTGTATACTTGAGTTTTATACTGTAATATATATTGCTCTTTACATTTATTATATACATTGGATGTATGTACATTTCTGTCATTTGGAGACATATCTATAGATTTTAGTTTTCTATCAATGCATAAAGGTTGTGGCAGATGGAAATGTTGAAACTCAACTTTAAAAAAATAATCAGAGATATCAAAAGTGACCATAGTGCCACCGCTTAAAATGATAAGTTACACAGGCTACATTGTGTTTCAGAAAATTAAATATTCATTGTTATTATACAAGACACTAACACCTTAACTGATGTGCTGAACCATTTCTGATGATAAACTTATTAATGATAACCTATATTTTTAACTGGTAATTAATCTGAACTGTTGAGTGTGGACTCTGAAACCATTTTGCATATATCCTCGAATCATGTGTCTCCAAGTTATAGAGTAAAAGTAACAAATGGTAAGAAAACAATGCATGACAGTGTGGATTGGAAAATGGTTTGCAAATATATAAAGACAAAATGATTTGCTCAAAATGGGCACAGCTTGTCTTTCAAAGAGAGGGATTATGGGAGAAATGGATTTCTCCAAGCGCAAAATCCTTTCTGTCTGTACATGTTCTTTATCTGTAAGTGGATAGAAAGTTCAAGGTTTTTCCTGATCTTTTTCCATGTGAGGCACTCCAGTAAGCAAACTATGCATAATTATAAACTAATTATGCAAAGTAAATGTGCGTCTTTCAAATAGTATGTAAGTTTAAGACATCCTGTTTGTATTAGTGTTACTTGATTTTGGCCTCAACAAATAAAAGAATAACAGGGTCAGAGAAGAAAGACGATCAGGTCAGAAGCCAAATCAGTCTGGTCAGCAATAGATAGTAAATTTAAATAAAAAGCAACAGAATAATGACATTTAGTGGGTAAAAAACTCTTATCTCTGTCTTAATTGTTAAATTAACATGAATATATTGTGTTTCAGAGACACCTCAAGTTGTAAAGACGGGACTCGCTGTCTTTCCAGGGTTGAAAGTCAAGAGACACTTTGGTTTGTAGCGCCCGGGTGTCACTGTTGTGGAGATATGGGGCTAAGCAGTGAGCAGGCCCTGCCACCTCAGCTTTGATTCCAGGGCTAAGTATGTACAGATATCTAAGGTGTTGACACTTCGCCCTCTAAGCCCCATTTCTTTTCCCCGGGATCAGTGAGGCTCACTGATAGCAGATTATCTCTGCGGCATTTTGTGGCCCAGTTGGCACCCTCATTTGTTATCTGCTCACAGATACACTGAGGTACAGTCTGTGTAGGTAGAGAGAAATGTCAGAATAAAACATCTTAGACAGATTCACTTCTTCTCTTTGCTATAAGATGTATTGTGTGGGTGTCTGTGAGGTAATGAAGTCCATAAAAACCATCGTCTGTACTTCTGTGGAGTCTGCACAGAAATATAACTTCCAGCTGGTTCATTGTTGTTTTGTTGTTTTATATTCTGATTTAGGCAAACACAAACATATGTAAAGACACTAAACACAAATAGTGATACTGTAAGGGAGCCACTAAAACCTCAATTTAAAACCTCAATTTCTGACAGAAGCCTGTCATTGTGTTGTTGGTGAGGCATCATATACAGTTGAGGCATCAAGAGCAGTATATCAGTGTACACAACTTTTAGCTTTCTCCTTTCATACTCTGCTTATACTTGGATTTGAAGGAAGTAGTTCAACACAGTACATTATGTTAGGAATTGGGAGTAATATCATAGAGTATAGAGTGATGGTGATAATGTCATGAACACTGATATACCTGTACCACTACATACACCATTTTTATTAGGTTGATTAAGCTCAAGGGGGACTTCTTTTGTTCAAATAATCCATAAAGCAAAGATATTAAATGGATCCTCATTTATGAATCCCCCAGTTCTGAGCTGCAACTGAACTTTTTCTGATTTTGATATCCTCTTCTTGAATTTTTCAAACAATAGAGAAGACGAGATACAGATACAATTCTGATGTTGACACTGAACATACTTTCCCCTACTTCTGTATCCTCCAAATAATATCAAAGAGAGTCTGAGAAAATAATCCAGACTTCTACACGGTTCTATATTTCTAACAGATTCACAGTGCCACCACTTTGCCAGAGCACCTGTTTCTCTGGGTACAAGAACACTCTATCTAGCACACCCAGATGCTCGGTACCACTTCACTATGTCTGAACATTTTGTAACCTTTGATTCAGTCACTCTGTGGAGTTTGTACTATATTTTTTCAGAACTTCCTCTGTGAAGGCTGAACAGCATGTTTGTACATCGGTAAAGTTAGTCTAAGATGAGAAACATGTCAGACCCAATTAAAAGGCAGCCCGGGTGTCGCCTGACACAAAGTGACAGAACTCAGATTCAGTAAACAAAAATAAGAGCATCCAAACATCCCAAAGTAGTTCATGCTAAATGTGTTATCTCCTTTTTTTTTTACTCCCCCGCACACACTCTGTTCAGTGTGTCTTCTTGCTCCTGTGTTACTTTGATATATGTGGTCGGCTCTCTGGAGTGCTGACGAGCCTTTGATACTAGAAGGGCACAAACTAATATCTTCCCTTTGAAAAACAATTTCAGGGAGAGGGGATCAGTATAAATAGGCCTTTTTATGTGCGCCAGGGGCCGATGTGAATCTGATGGGGAACTTGTGATAGGCTTTTTTAAATGGCAATGCAAAATTGATGAGTGGAGGGGCCTGGGCTGTTGTCGCGTGGATGGAGATGTGACTGCATAAGGACATCAAGGCCTCACACACACATACACACACGTGCACAACCTAAACCACACACACACACACATACACAGAGGACTGTGCAGATGCATGCAAATGTAGTCGCACACACACACAGACACACATGCACAGAGGCAAACACACACTCTCTATTGGATTTACACTTACACTCCAGTCAGGGCTGAAGGCTTAATCGAGATATAGCGAGAGCGCTCTGGAGGAGAAGATGGTCTGACCAGTCGTCTCCCATTCTCCCTCCACTCCATCCCTCCATCCTTCCTTCTACAAGAGCCTGCTATCCCTGCTATCTGTTATCTCCTCGCACCGCTCTCCACCTTGTCCCCTCCTCCACCCACCACCACTGCTGCTACCTCTCCAAATCTTGATAGGTATTGGGGGAATGTAAGAGAAGAGTTCCCTGATAAAGCTGTCTAATGAACATACAGGAACTTTAGTAAGTTAAGCATCAAAACATCGAAGGCTGTTTGAACTTTGACTCCCCCTGCATTAGCGCGGAGTCCTTATCAGGCCTCTCGAGCGGAGAGATTAGCCACTTCCTAATGAAGTGGTGAAATCGTAAAGGTCTTACTCCAAGGCAGAGTGGATTGCTTCCAACATTTTTCACTCTGTTATCTCCCGTACCCAGATTGCCATTGAAGAAAAAAAAGAAGGTGAGGGTCCTTCTTTCCTTCTCCTCCTCCTCCTCCCCCCTGTCTTGCGTTTCAGGTCACATACACAAAAATATGACATCCGATCAAGCACACACCTGCCAAAAGTAAACAATTATATCACACACAGAAGCAGTAAAAACAACTTATTTACTCTACTTTTTTTGGAGACTGTATTTTCAGCTCTGTAGCTTCAGCTGTCAATGCATTCTTCTTCTACTTTCTGACCCGAAGCAGTTGTTCCAAGCGGGGATGCATTATCTAAACGATCCCCTGTGTTTTAGTCAATCAGGGCGGCTGCAGACGACTTATAAATCTTACATGCCTCCTCTTCCGCACCCGCCGAGGTCAGACACACATTGCATATTCAAAACCTGCATTAAGACACCCACCATTTTTTCCTCCCATTCCTTGTTCCTTCTGCAGCCCCAATCAAAACATGCACACATTTCATCATCCATCAGATTACCATACAAATAGACGAGATTGTGATGTATGCAAATGAAGACAAAATGAGACAATGATCTGTGTGCATAATGAATGCGCTCTTTGTTTAATGGTCATCAGGTTTACCACTGCTTACATCTGTACCATTGTTGATGGACATGACTATGTGATGATGATATTCTTGACTGACTTGCATGCCTTATTAATATTCCTGTGAGGCCACCCAGTTTTAACCTTAATCAGCAGGCTCAGTTAAATACATTATGTTTGAGTGTTGATTCGATGTAATAAAGTGTAATATGTGGATTATTTAACCTCTCACCTCCAGCAGTTTGTGTTGTTTACTCTGTGAGATAGTGTTTACATTAACTTCAGCATTTAATCACCATGACAGACAAAGAAAGATGAACTTTTATTACTTAAAGAACATAATTATTGTCCCCCATGTCAATCCAATCTACTTATATCCCTGCAAATCACAGCAAAAAGCTAGCATGTCGAGTGGGGAACCTTTCTAATGTACTATCCCATTTGCTTGTACTTTTTAGTATAATGCATATTCCAGCCATTGCATTATTCACAAATTAAGAGCCAGAAATTTCAGTTTCCACCTTAAAAATCCAGGTTTTTCAAACAGACTGTGGAGCGAGAGTACAAGAAGTGTTGTCAGTTTTGGCCAATGTACAACATTCATCTCAATCTCTGTAATAGCACTCCTTATTCTGACACATGTTAATAATTGATTGTTAAGTGATAAGTCTCGCTCAAGCATGAGAAATCAGCCGGCGCCCAGAAATAAATATGAAAAACCATCACGGTATAATTCATAAGGTTGTGTTCGATCAGTGTAGGCGTCTCTCTGGGTTCTCCATTATTCATCATATAGCCTAATACGCTCCGTACTTCTTCTTTCTGACTCTAGTCATTAATGGTCTCCTCTCCTGTGGCTAGATTTAAAGACAATGAATGAAAGATAGATCAAAAATAAGGTGTTGAGTGTTACATTTTGAAAATTGAAGTGGGAACTAAACTTCTTTTTTTTCCGTTTTTTGGGAAAAGAAGCCTTAATTTTTACTTTTCGAGTTCCACCTTAAGTCCTTAGCAGCTGTGAGGTCTTCTCAGCTTTTTACAGTGTGCTGTTAACATGGCATGGACCAAACTTCCTACACCCTCATGTCTTGAAATAACAGATTTTTCTAAAGCAACACTACTTATCACAATCCTCAGGAGGGCCTCTAAGTTTGATTTGTATCCAATATCACGAGGCGAACGCCTAATGAGATTTTTATGGACTTTTCCTTCTAACTTCATTAGGTTTTTATGAATGAGGAGTTGGGGAGGGGGGTTGAAATGCCCATATATGCATCAAAGAGCAGAGGCAGCAGGGTTGAGATGGAGATAGATGGGGAGGGATTGATGGTGTAAGAGAGAAAACAGGAATTTCTTGTGGCAGGAGAGAAGCTCTCTCCAGAGACTCTCCAAGATCGCCCTGCGAAAGGCTCCCATCAGGCAGAAGCTGAGGAGCCTTAAGTGTTTTATACGAATTCAATACGGCGGTTAAAAATACCAGAGGGAATATCACATTCATATCTCTGTCGCTCGCCTCACTTAATGCCGGGATGGTTGGCTGGCTGGGTGGAAAAAAAGAGCAGGAGAGGAAGAGGGTTGAAAGAGGGTTTCATTTGGCCCTCTGTTCATTTCAGCCTGTGCTGAGGACGTGACAGCTAATTCCTGATGTAGCAGTCAGCAGCTGCTGGCTAACTCCTGTCCTCACAGGCTCTTTATATAATGAAAACATGCCACCAAATTAATTACATTAACAGTCTTAGTCTGTAACTGAGACCACATTTTCACTGAAATTTGTTATTGACACATCCATCATCAGTCACACACATTTTGCTTCTTTAGTCAGTTTTTGATGTTCAGCTGAGGTTTCTTGTTAAAGCTGCTGTGAAGAACTTTTGGTTTGTGTCCATGTTGGTGTACCCTGTAGACAGATGTACATCTTATCACTTTGCTTATCTTGTCTTGTACATGACAAGATAATGTTTTCTGACAAACATTTTCTCATCCTGCTCTCTTTGAACGGTCAAATGCGTCTCTGAGTATCTGCTGATGAAAATGTGAGTTGAGAATGGATGTTTCTTTAGAGTGTTGTCAGTTGTCTGGTCTTTGTTAAGAATTACAAAGTATAGATTGTCCTTGTTGTTGCTGGTGGTCTTGTTTGCTTTTGTGGATCATAAAGACACATCAGTATCAACTTCAGTCTTTTTTTACAACCAGCTAAAAACTACTCACAGGAGCTTTAAAAGATCCCAAAAATATCCTGGAGGGAATGTAGATACAATCTTGTGCACAACAGCAGAGAAAGAAAATAAAATGTCCTTAGTAAAAGTTATACTGCACTCTTTAAATTTGAAATACAGTACCTTGTTTCTGTCAGTGTCCGAGAATTGGGTACAATTAATGGTCAATAATGTGACTTAGTGATTATGTTTTTCTACAACTGAGATATTTTTTGTCTTTTGTACCTATAGTACACCTGTCCTTCTGCTCTGCCTTGTGCTCAAGAAAATATTCTTTATGCTCATCACCTAAAACAATTTTCCAATTATGTTTTGGGTTCACAGTGAGCTTTAAGTTGCTCAACTTATGATGCTTAGAGTTCTTGTTTTATATAAAATAAACATTCTGTAATGAGATTGTCCAGCTAGATCGTCTCTATCATTGACCCACTTGCTCAGTCTCTTTCCATTAAAGCTCCTTTGAGGAACTTTAAGTTCAATGTGTAAAGTTTGGTGCTCTACAGACAAAGTGGGACCGTTGCTGGTTTGGACCGGCACTGTACAAGTGCAGGTAGTGTTTTTCAACAAAGATTTGCTTCCTGCCTAATTTTAACTATCAACTGTATCATCCTCCTTGCCTTTGAAATTGTAAAAAAAAATTTTTAGACATTAAAAATAACGCAATATCAAAGCGGTTCGTCACACTGAAAGCCTAGTTTGCTTTAGTTGTTCATCAAGAGACATCGGCATTTACTTTAGTCTGTTTCATGAAGCTTTAAATAAACTTACAAAGAATATAGGCCACATTAACTGTTATACTCATAGCCTAGTAATTTTCAGCATGCATAATGTCGACCCACTATTTTGTTATGATAAAACTTTGCACATGCACACTTATTCTTTTTATACAGAGCAAATAGTACCTTTTCAACTGCAGAAGCTTGCTTGAGTTAAGAAATGCATTGAAAGCCACTGGCTGATGTCATTGTAGCTTGACATTTGACATGCATCACATCATGCCAGGACCGGGAATTGATATGACCAGTGTGACGAGGACTGTGGCCTCATCAACCATATGACCCTGTATATGGAGAGCCTGCTCTGTCAACTGAGCTTAGTCGGTGCCCAATATTATTAAGACCTAATGAGGTTTAATTGCTACATTTTCTATTTCAAGCTAGTACAGCACTGAAGTTGTTGCTCAAAAGACAAAAGCACTTTATACGGTGGGAGTCAGCACTGGGGTTGTAGTTTGACAGCGTCCTTTAGACAAAGGGGAGATGGGTGATACTTCGACTGTTACTACTGATGCACTAAGTGGCCATGTTGTTAAGCACTGATCACTCTGCGTGTTTATTCACCAGAGAGTGATACACCACATTCAGAGTGGCTGCAGATTGCCTGGAAGCCTCTCTTTGCTTTGTTTAACTCCCTGTATGGTGATTACACAAAAAGAAATGTAATCGGTGTGCAAGCATTGTGCCATTGTTTGCCTTTATCAATTAAATTAACCACCATTCCAAATCCTCCCATTGTGCATGCAGAGCGACTCTTATCAGCAACTGTATCATGGCAGGCAGGAGAAAATGAGCGTTCCCTTCTGTTCCTTAACAATCTAATCATGAAACAATGCAGAAAGACATTCTGCAGTTCTGTTTTCCTCTTCTTCTTTTTTTTTATTCCTCCCAGCTTGTGAACACTGCTATGTCTTCTTACTCCTCTTCCCTTTCTTCTTCTTCTCCTCCCTCTTCCTCTCTTTAGCTGCTCCTGGCTGCTCTCCAGTCTCACTTAAACCCATTAGCTCTATTACTGAAATTATTTTCCTCCCCGGCCATGTCTTTGTGCACAGGGAGTGAATTTCACAGTTATCAGAAGCTGTGGAGAATGGCTGTGAGTCACTGCAGTGTGTGTGTATGAGTGTGTGACTCTGTGTGTGTGTGTCTGAGTGTTTTGTCTGTGTGCATTATGCTCCTCGGCTGCTCATGGTTGCTTCTTAATTAATGCTTCTTTGTCCTGGAGGAGCTGTAAAGAGAGAGGCAGTGACGGGATGAAAGAGTCGTATGCATTGACCTGGTTGTGCCATTTGAGGGCAGTGCAGTCTCAGGGTTTTGGGTAAACACACGGGGTCCTGTGCACACTTTGCTCTGGATTAACAAAGAGGTGGTTGCAAAAGTTTTGTTTCACCTTTTAATTTTTAGAAACCAGTTTAAAAAATGATATGGAACAAGTTTAAATTAAATAAGACAGAAAAATTCTCATGAACATAGAGGCTGCTGGACTTTATCTGTACCCACGTGTGGAGGTTTGTCTCACTGCTTTGATGAAGTGTAATAATTAAAAATAATAATTGGGACAAAATATTTCATAGGAGGCAATGTTTTGATCTTGTTTATGTTCACCTCTGGTCAGTCATGTGTCTGTTATTTAAATTGTAATTAAGATTTTGCATTCATTATTTAATGCAAAATCCATTCAAATAATTGTCAGTATGCAGATTACATACAGCCAAGTTTGTGGTTCGTTCGAGGATATTTAATTTGGATAATTAACTATTCAACATTGTATCAACATGTGCTGCAATTTTTCTAGCACAGGGGCAACACACAAAAAGTTTGTACATCAAAAATGATATTTTTGCAAGAAGAAATGAAAATATTTGAATAATTGAAAGAGAACTCAAAGTACTTTACTAGAAAAGGCAATCATTTTAGAAATTCCTAGTTTTTGTGATGGTGTGAACACATCAAAGCTATGTTTTACAGGCAAGCTGAAACTCCAACCACAGGCTATCACACACAACAAATATTATTCTTGGCTTTCCTGCCTGCTTTATTTAACAAAGTGTTTCTGGTTTTCTCTGAGAGATTTCAAAGGATGTAATTTATTGGGATGTTGTGCGCACATGCGGATGGTTTGGAAACATTTCCTTTTGACTACATGTTCTTTCTTTTTAATTTAAGCTGTACAAAATTATGGGCAAACCTGATTTTATAAATCACACCACACGTTTAAGACTCTTTTTCTTGCATGCAGGCACAAACGCTTTTTTCCATCTTGCCGTATTCATCCTGCTTTGGCCTCAAAACTAGATCACTCTTAGTTTACTGTCAATAAAACAAAGACAAATAAGTCTGTCGGGGAGAAGAGAGGAGAGGAGCACGGCTATGCACTAACATCAAACATAATGACAGGCCGGCCTTTAAAATAACAAGGTGCATTTTAAATAACTTTTATAACTGCACTCACTTACTGTACGTGTCAGCTTATAGTCTCACAAAGGAGCATTTTCTGCTGTGGCAGCCAGCACATGCAAAAGCTTCATGATAACAGTTATTTTCATTTCACCAAACCACGCTTAGGCTCTTTTACCAATAAAGAGATGACAGTGTCGCCACTCTAAGTAGTGTTTTTGGTACCCACTAAGGGAATCAGCGGTTCTGTGGATACGGCCGCTGCACCAAAGTGAAGTTTTTTAACATGGAAACTGCCCTGGTACTGCGCTGTTATACCACAACCCACAATGGAATATAAAACTCTTATGAGGAGACTTATTTAATTCAATGAAGGGAAAATGTGACTTTAAACTGTTCAGCAGTTATGTTATCTTTCTTGTATTATTTGATATTAACACGTGAAGCATTGTTTGTAGATGCAGTCTTGGGGATGCACTGCACCACATACTGTACATATTGAGCAAACACAATCTGAAAGTAAGAAAAAAACTGATACACACACACACACACACACACACACACACACACACACACACACACACACACACACACACACACACACACACACACACACACATGCACAGAGTATACACTGCATGTATGATGGCACAGCGCTGTATGATTGATAATGTGATCTTGTGATCCTCTTGAGTAGCGGCGCAGGGCTCAACAGCAGCAGTGGCTCCATGCTTACTCAACCATAACACACCCTGATCTCACAGGGGCCTTTCTATATGTGTGCAAAGACGTGTGTATGTGTGTGTTTCCAAGGGTGGTGGTTGTTTATGTTATTGCATTTTGTGGAAATGTGACTACACCTTAAACAAGCAGAATTTGATAAAAGCTGTAATTTTTTCCAACACCTTTAATTTTTAGAGCTGCATGATGAACGCTTTTTGAACCATTTTCTGTCACTGTTATTATCCACCCTAAACCGCTACCCTATAAAGTGTGTGTGTGTGTGTGTGCTGTTTGTGTGTGTCAGACACAGAAAGAAGGCGCTAATTCCAGGCACCTCCTTGTCATTGTTGTGTTTTGAATATCACCTCCCTCCTCTCCTCTCCTCTTCTCTCCGCTCTTTCTCCTTTTTGCCTCCCCGCTGCTTGTTTCCTGTGACAGGGGAAGTGGCAGCTCCTGGTGACCCTTGACCCCCGACTGGTCACTTAGGCAGATACAGGGGGACGTTGAGGACTTTGTTGGAGGGCGGCAAGGACTCTGAGAAAGCTGGTCCTAATCAGGAAGGAGAAAAACAAGAGGAAGAAGTTATTGTTTGTTATTGTGACTTCAGATGGGGGAGGGGAATGACTTAGATAATTGCAGTTTCTTTTGTACATTAATGGTGATAATTTAGACCAAAAACAAGTGATATGCAGGCTGCAGGTGGATACTTACAAATACTAATTTAATAATGAATTGTGAAAGTCAACTTCACTTATTTCTGTCAAAGAAAACAGATGTTTTAAAGTTAAGATATTTTATTTTTTTTGCAGTGTAATTTTTCAATTAATTTAGCAATACATTAAATTGAAGTGGTCATGATTATTAAAGGTAGAGGCCAGAAAATTATAGTAAAAACACACTTTCCTGGGGCAGCTTTATGGAATTCCAAAAGGCATTAAAGTGTGCTGTTTCAGTTGTAACACGAAACTACTGTTCCTTAGAAATATGCCATTAAAACTTGTGAAGCTACAACACAAGTTCATCAATATTTACTGAAGCAACAATTGATCTCTCATATTTTGAATGCAACACAATTAACAGATCTGTTTCAACAGTGTATTTCTCTTTAATAACTTAGGAGCCAAGTATCCTCTGCAGAGATATTCCTTCAGTCACACATTAACGCACAGATTTTTATTCACGAGGACGCTGCAGTCCCAGCATACCCTCATCATTTACTGAATCTACTCCAACATCACCAACAGGATGCAAAACAACAGTTCACAATACGCACAACACACCCCGCAACATCATCAAAAACCCTCCTTTGCCTTTTTCTCTCATATTGTTGTGTTGTTTTCCAAGGGAATGAGTTGTCTCGAAGGCTCGGTTAATGAATTCCAGACAATTAGTGGGATTGAAATTTATTGACAGAACAGCGACGAGCCAGCCTTGCCTTCCTGCCCGGCTGCGTGGCTCTCATTGTCCAGAGTGTTCAGAGCATATGCTATTGAGCTGCGCTGCTTGCTTGACAGCAAAGGGCTGGTTCAATTACATCAATTGCTTGATGACTGAGGAGAGAGCAGCAGGGCCATGCATGCTAGTTTGTGATAAGAGGGAAACTCTGCTGCGCCGTGGCCCTCATTATGCAAGCCTGACAGTAACCTAGAAAACCTGGGAAATTGTACACAATACAAAGCATATGTTTCTTGTTTCTTTTTAGGGAGGAAAATTGATTCCAAGAAAGTAATGATGTAGACAATGTGGGGCTGACCAAAGCGCTCTGACACACACTACTGTACTGGTTTTGGGGTGGGAGGTGTTTTCATGCAAATGTGTTTCTTTTTAAGTCAGCTGCACATTCACATTCTGTCCTGGGCGGATAACGAATAGAAGCATATGTGGCAAGTCACCCGCATAATGACTACTTTGGGGTTGTATTGTTTTCAGTCATGGATGATTTTAGATAAACTTGTTGACATACTGTCCCAACCTACTGGTGAGGTTTTAACTGTCTTCTTCCACTGTTTTCTTTTATGGTGAAATAATATTTAAAAAGAGAAATGCACCTTTGAAAGTTGCTTCCCTCAAATATTGAACTTAGAAAGTATGACATCACATTAAGAAGTACCATAAGTTAAACAGAGGGGCCACTCTTTCTCAATCTGTTTCCACATATAATTTCAGGAGTCTGTATGCTTTATATGCTTGTAAATATTGTATATATTATGGATTATTTTCGTCCCAGAACAACCCGTCTTTGTCTCCCATCCTTTGTTCCCAGACAAAGACGCAACACTGTGACATTCAGTATTATTTATGGCAGCCTTTGAATTGACTCCTCAGCCCAACCAACTGTAGTTAGCTAGTTAGCTAGGAGCATTCTGTTTGTGTCAACAGCCCCCTTTGTGTGTCTGGAGTGATTTATTATGTAAAAGAGGGCTGGTCGGGGGGAAGCGGGGAGGGTGACACTGACCTTCCTTTAATTAACACTGATGGAGACCAAGGTGAGAGGCAAGATGATGAAGATTGATCTTCCCACATAAATCATCCTTCCTCCAGGCTGGAGTGTTTGTCTTAGTGTGTGTGTGTGTGTGTGTGTGAGTGTGTGTGTGTTAGCGTCATTTCTAACAGAAATAACCTTGTGGTTCACAGGTTAAATGAACGTTTGGGTAGGTGCAGAACCTCCATTATTTACCCCCGATGGGCTCCCCCTTTGTGGTTATTTACTCAAAGCTTTAATTGATTAATCCCCCTCACTCCATTCAATATCTTTTTTGTAATATTTCTTATGTACTGTTTCTGTGTTCCTTTGGGATAGAAAAAAAAAAATCAGGCTCTTTAAATGATGATCACATAGCTCCGAGCAACATGGGATTGTATGGTTCTGAGACAGTAATAAGTCTTATACAACATGAATAAGAAGTGCTTCTGCACAACATGAGGTCTGCAAACTGGAGGAAAAATAACATATTTATTCAATTTTTAATGTGTTTTGAAGGTGCATACTTATAAGATAAAATCATCAAGAAAAAAGAAAGTGTTTGAATTTATATGAAATTATATTTTACTTCTACATGCTGATTAAAAAAAATCCTAAAACAGTTATGGGTGTTTGAATTAAGGTACTGTTATATTATGGGTATATATGCATTTTATTTCACGTCTATAGTGTTATATGGTCCATGTTTATGCTACTGGGTGCTTTATTTTATTGCAGCCTGCTCTATGTGAAGGCCCAACTTGGGACCAGTGTTGAAAATTAGCAAAAGCTATTAGCTCTCTGTGCAGCAAAACAGAAGGTTCATGCTCTGTAATGGTATTATGTTAAATTGCATCATCCCTATCAAATAAAATTGATGCCTTCAACTAATTTGCTCATTGCAGAACAACAACAAAAAACAACGGCATCAACAACTGGTGAAAGGAGTAGTGGCAATGAAATCTATAGACTGGACCCCAATCCAGACTCAACATGTGTGATTTTAAATGAGCACATCTATAGTGGATGACACCTTGCAGGCTGATTTTAGAAAAGCTAATGTGATCTGGCATCACTTCAAATGTGTAGCTATATACACCGTGCATCCTCGTGTTAAAAGCTCTTTCTTCTCTCAGGCAGGTTAACACTGCTGCCCTGCACCCTGTCCCACCCATCCTCAATCTTCCTATACATTACACCTCCTAAAGGTCTTCACATATTTGGTGCTTAAGCTTCTGAACCTTTCCTTTAGTGCCATAAAAAGTTGTTTAGAAAAACTCTGCAAGATGTATGCAAGCACATTTCAACCTACCAACCATCTCTCAAGCTCTACTGTGTAACTAGCATCTTATTTTTTCTCATTTACAAACTCTATTTCATGTTAATAGATATTAAAATGATGTGTGGGTATTATTATGACAACATGTCAACAAGCAGTAATGTGCGAACCGGAGCTGCAGTTGGTCAACATGTTGGTTTGTTTTTATTCATTCCCCCATTTCCATAAATTTTCCTGAAGGCAATTAGTCACCACGCTGCACGCCGGTTGTTGAGGTTGTCACATTGTCAGTGTAATTGTCAGAAATGAAATAATTGAAATGTCTCCATCTTCATCATTCCCATCAACATATTTCAAGACTTTTATGACACGCGTCGAGTGTGGCGTATTATTTTGATTGAGACTTTGTGTAAGCAAATGAGCACAACATATGCTCCAGTGTGCTTATGCTAATCAGTTTGTTTATCAGTCAGGCAGTTGGTCGGCACGCGCCACTCTGTGTGTCATTTCGCCTCTCTTGACATTTCCGCAGCGTAAAATGTTTTATGCATTTTTATCGTTGTTTTCATTTTTTTCTCCCCCTGTTCTTCTCCGTCTTCCTCTTGGTCTTCCTCTACCACCACCACCACCACCACCCCACAATTCATAAATAATGTATTTATTTATCATGAAAATCTGTTTTGGAATTAAAGACTACCCCACTTCAAAGACAGGAAACCTTTGATATGTTTGATTCTCGAAGAGTATCCGTTGGATTTATTCAATTTATGCAAAGCACCTCCAGGGTAATAAAGGTGGCGTTTGAATACATTTGACTGGACTAAATCAAATAATGAGGACAGTTTCTGCCCCATATCATAACAGAAAAAGACCCTAATCCCTCAATATTAATGGATCATTTGGCTAAAGAAATATGTTTCACCTAGTGAACTAACAACAGCAGACAGCAGTGATTAGCTGACATCTACATGGGTGATGATTTATTGCCTTAAAGAGTACAGTCTCTGTGACCCTTCTGTTCGATTAGTTCAGCTCAGAAATGGCCGTCTGATGGGAATAAAATAATTATTTTCCACCTTTTTCTTCAAAACATCTCATAATAAATAAGACATGACCACATGCCACAAGCATTTGGGTTGGTGTCTGTGTCTTTGTGCCTGTGTGAGTACAGAAGACAGTATTTGTATTTACATGTATGTGCGTGCAGACTTGATTTCTAATATTCATTAATTTACAACCTGGGGAAGTTGAAAAGAGCCTGAAGTCATTACTTCATGTCTCAGATATCAGTCACATACCAGCTTTTAGACAGTTCATACACCACACACACACCTTAACTGAACAGACTTCTTTTTGATGTGGTCCTCTTCTATCAGTGTCGTGGAAGCAGTGCCACACATGCCGACTTTTTAATCAGCAGAAAAGTTATTTTAAGGATTTAATTATTTTGCACAAGTAGCTATGGAAAAATCTATCAAATATTTGAATAAAAGAACTAAAGAAAAATAAATCTGGAAGGTGGTAATTGACAATACAAATGACCCAATATGATACATTACGATATGATATGATACCCTATGATATGATATATCAGGCATGTCCAAAGTACGGCCCGGGGGCCAATTGCGTCCCAAGGTCCGTCTATTCATGGCCCCAAGCTTCCATCTTAAATTGTGTTATTTATAGCAAAGACTTTAATCACCTTCTGAATCATCTAAACATTTGCAGTTTCTTTCAAGCACACAAACAAAACTAAAGTCAATCCAGAAACGTCTCAAAAAGCTTCATATGGACTACTTTTATAAAGCCAAAGCACTGGGGATTCTGCAAGACGGCAAAAAAGAAGAAACACAAGAACTCTTAAAGTTGACACGTTTTCAAATTAATGTTTTTATCATGATGTGAAAATGTTCTTGATGAGGACTGAAAGTTCAAAAAACACAAACGAGGACACAAGACAAGAACAAAATTATGAAATTGTACTGAAAAGGGAAAGATTTGTGCATAAAAATTGTTCAGAATGCAGGAAAATACTTGTTTTGTTATAAAATGTTTTCTGCTGGTCAGAAAAGTATCAAAAATAACATGAAAAAGAAGTTTGATGAAATCCAGATCGTCATCCTGCCATAGAAAAATAATGATACAATATTTTTCCCACATTGCCCGACCCGAATGAAAAACATTTTCCTCCAGAAGAAGATGACGTTTGCTAATGTTTACGTGGCTTTTTGAGAACTGAGGACTTCCTAGTTACTTTTTTTTTTTGTTGACAAAAATAAATAAATAATTGTTATTAAATAGATATTTCAGATATAACTTTTATGATTCCTAAGTCACAGTAGGAGCCAATGGCCCTGATGTATTCTGACAACATCATATGTGGCCCTCTTTGAAAAAAGTTTGGACACCCCTGTGATATATGATTTGACACATGCCTGGGCGATGTCATGAGATACCATTATATACGTATGACACAATATGATACGATCCACTCAAAGGATGAGAAAATTCAATACCAAATGATTTAATAACGTTATCCACAGAGGTGGGCACAGTTTTTTTTAAAAAAATGTAACATAGTTAACCGTTAATACGTAAACAAAGATTAAGTTAATTTTGATAACAGTGATTCCCTTAATTTTGTTCAAAATCAATGAAGCTAACATTAATGTTAACGTTAAAACCAGTTCAAGTCTGACAATCAGCCCTCCCACTCCTTCAATAGAAGGTGACCTCATGATCCAAGTCCAGGTCAGGTTGTCCGTGAGCCATCTTACCATGTAAGGGTTTGGATCCTTCTGCTTCCTAAAATAAAAACACCTCAGCGTAGATTCTCCCAGTGGTTAGAACTCGGGCTCTTTTAAGTGATCCAAATCACTTAGGCAGGATGCGATGCAATACTATACGTTTCAATACGATACGATCACAGAAAAGCACATACACGTGACAACCACAAATGACTTATTGCACATTCATCATGTTGAACATGATACACGTAATTATATAAACATAAAATGAAAAATAAAAAAGCAACAGTAAGAGTAGAAATGTAATTTGGAATACAATACTTATATTTTATACACAAAAGAAGAAAAGTCAACCAGGCTTTTTACAAACAAACTAACATTTGTGTCCACTTCTTGCTCTGCACCCTGTCTAGCCTTTGTGGAGGGGTGATGTTGCCACTGGGCCACTGGACAGCTAATTATCTGGTTAACTGTACAGTCAGAAAGGTTGACAGGAATGCATCCAGTTTACACTCTGATTACACTGTCACTGTCTTTCTGCATATAAATGAGAATAAATGTGATGTCCATCCTCAATGTCCAGTCCCTGTCAACTGAAAAGATGTAGTATTAGCATACTGTAGCATTTAGCCTGGCTGGGACAACAGAATGTATGTGGGTTACCTGACACATTTTGGACTTTCTTTGGGATTCAGAGCATTAAGGCCACCTTACGGGGTGTCCCTCCTGTCCACTCCCTGTGGAAGAGTGATGTTTCCTCTGTGGACAACTAATTATGTGGGTCTGACCCTCAGCTGTCTGAATGCAGGATCCTATTAGGCAGCTAGCAGGTTGAAATCACCACCACCGACCCCCTCCGATCCCCTCCCGTTGTATATATTTATTTCCCTTCACTTCCTGCATCTGAATATTAAGAATAGATTTTTACATGTATATGTGCACACTGGGGATGGGATTGATGGTGGTGGTGGCGGAGGAGGAGGGCGCAGAGGGGGGATACTCCGCTGATGGGTGAATGGCGGGCCTGGAAATGACGAGCAGAGCTGACTGAATGCTTGTCCATCACTCCCCATTCTCTTGGTTACAGGTGGTCTCTCATTTTCCCCGACCGGCGCATATCTGCCTGCCTTTATATGACAGCCTGGGCTCGCCAATTTGCATGTACGACAGACAACAAACGGGCCTGTGCATGTCAAAATAGGTGGCGGTGCGTGACAGTTTCTACACAATGCTGTCTCCTTTGGCTTGACCCTCGACCTCGTGCCATGTCTCCTTTCATAATCAGGGAGAGGGGAAGACGGGGCGAAGAAATCATCCAGCCTTCCTTCCTGCCTCCTTCTGGTGCTGCCTCTTTGGAATAAATCTGATACCAATGCCATTAGCTATGCTTTCCCCCTCTCACTTTCTCTTATTCTTAGTCTGTTTTGTTCCGTCTTGCTGACTGTCTGTCTTCCTGTGCCTCCCTTGTCTCTCCCCTCCTGTTTGTGTTTGGTATAAAAGCACTCAAATTTAAAGAGTTTGTCTGTTGTTTCAAGATAACACTTCAGTTATTTTTCCAGACAGAGATAATGAGATCTGTCTTCCCTTGTTGTGACCGAATCAGTGCCAAAAAGTGAGATTATTATTTTTGGATGCTTGCTTGTTTATTTTCATGTGTTGAACCGGCTGACTTGAAAAAGTTAAGAAAAATATGTTTATCCTGCAATTAAAACCCCCCACTTTAAAGCAGGCAAGTAGGAACATATCATTGGTTTCATCTTATCAAAAATCATCAAATGTTCAACAAAATTGCTTTGCAGCAAGATAGTCACAGGTTTCCTCATTATTCATCTTGTGTCTCATCTTTCATGAAAGCAATACCTCCCATTGAATACATGATAATGAGCTTCATATCAACATTTTCATCACTCTGATTAACACTGTGATAGCACAGGAAGACTAATTGCCTTTTAACACCTGTGACATTTCCCTTTCCCACTTTTATTTTAATGACTGTTTGATATCGCTACATAAAATTTGAAAAAGTGCTATTGAGTGCACTCTTTTTATTAGAAAACTTCCACCGCACTGACTTCAGTAATTTACACATGAACTTTCCTCCCCTTGTTCCAGTGGATAAGAGGCTGATTTAAAATGGATCACCATGTAGAACTGCATATCCAGGAGTGGGGTTTTAGACTTAAGACATAATCACACTGCTGGGTTTTATTAAGTCTTATACTTTACATATTTAAGGAGACCGTTACATCATTAGCCGGTGTAGAATGGGCCAGTGTTAAAAGTCATAGCGGTATCAGAGAGAGGTTAACAGAGAAGAGGGCACTGGGTATTGAAGAGAGTGTTCCATCATCAGCATAGAGTGAAATAATCCTGAATTATATGCTAATCAGCAGAACTGGAATGCCATATCTCAGTCAAGGAACTTGTGTTTAAGCACTTTCCGTGATCAGAGCATGCTAGTACTTGGTGTAGGCCTTTGTTAAGTTACTTGCAGTTCTTTTCATGCTGTACATGGCTTTCCTGCCCCATATGGTTGGGATATTTGTAATATATTTCAGTCTACATCTGTAATTATAATCACTGTCCTTGTGTGTACTGTGTCTCATAATTGAGGTGAGATGAAAGACTATTCGACCTATACAATATTTAAAAAAAATACTGTTCAGTCTTGCAATAACTGCATGAAGTGTGAGAAGTAAACAAACATTAAACTGTGCATATTAGCCACAAGCCAAACTTATGATTAGATATTACTTTATTGATTCGGGGGGATATTTGGTTGTTGCAGCAACCCAGACACAAGTACAAATGTCAATGTTAAATGTTTGAAAATAAGGGCGTGTCCACTCGCAGCACTTTTTCCACTAGCTATGTCTGTTTTCAATACAAAACCAATGAATTTAAGTTTTTTCAGTGCTCAGCATCCCAAGCCCAAAACACAATCAGCTGTTTGATTTACTGCACTTTCAGCACCTTCACTTGAATCTAGTAAAACTTTTGGAACACTGCTGTGCTCATCAATGTCACTTCCCTCTCACTGACTAATCAAAATAAGCTGGACTTCCTATATCAACCTATATCAACAACAAATGGGGATGACTTAATTTTGATGGTACAATTTTCAGGTTTTGAGTTGCTACTTAATTGTTTTGTACTTTTCCTTTGCAAAAATCCTAAAATACAAGCGATTATATAGAATGCATAGCAACTTTAAGTAGACAACTGAAGAAAGCTGAAGTGCATTTACTCTATTTGGAAAAATAAATTACCATGAGATAGAGAGACAAACATAGGACGACTTTTGTAAGCTGCAAACAATAAGTGGTAGTTAGAAGTCTGCTGAAATTGAGGTCATAAGCACTGCCAGTGCTAAAAATGCTCTCAGTGGACACAGGCCCTTAATAAGAAAAATAAATCTTTTTTTTTCTTTTAATGCAAAATTGGCTTTGATAACCGACCTAAAGTAAAGGTGTGAGGTGTCTGAAGTTGAGGTCACTGGTCCTGCCAGCACAAATAATGATGTGAGTGGGCATAGGCCCTAAATTCAACCCCCAATTCTTTTTTTATCACATAATTGGCAACATTATTCTGACGTTAACTAATAACAAACTTTAGCTTTATCTAACTTCATCAAAATGTAGTAAAAGAATGACTCAAAACAGCATCCAATAGATACAATGCTTTATGCTTATTAAAAAGCATTTTTAGTTCATATTAAACCTTTTTTATTTTCATTGCCATACATTCAGATTTTTGTGAAGTGTTCATTGCAAATGCTCGTGTAGCAATTATAAAGAACTCACATATTTTTGTGCCGCCTTACTTTTTAATGTATATTAAATATTTCTGAGCTCAATATACAAACCTTTGCAAAACTTCCTAATTTTATATGTATCATTTCACATATTCCCAGGTCTCTTATTACTCTCCCCACACATTCCCCCACCACTGGTAATTAATTTACCTTGAACATACCGATGAACTACGAGTGAACTCATGACTAAAAACATGCCAATAAGCCACGAACAATGTCATTTTTGAAGTGGCAGCTTATTGAAGAGTTTAACTAAAAGCAAAGTGTATAGCTCCATGCCACACAACCGTGAAACAGACAGTAATCTTCACTTAATCTCTTGTTTGGCTTTGAAGTGGTTGGCAGTCAAGCATGTAATAATAATTATTACTCCTGTCATCACCAGTGTCAACCTATTTAATAGTAGCCGGGTAAACATTTCATACAGGAAGAGGTTCCTGCTCATGATGCGCGTGGGAACTTTTAGCTTTTGGATAAAGACATCCAGTGCCGTTGTCTCTTTGTTTCTTTCTTTTGGATAAGAAGCAGCGTCTGACTCCTGAGGATTACTTTTAATGTTGCGTTAATCCATCCCATGGAGTCCTGCGTGTTCTGCCATTGCAGGGATCATTCTTTGATATCAAACACTGAAGAGAGGAACTCTAAAACCACTTCAGATCCCTCTTGTGAAATGTGTTGTCAAAACACCAATGGAATGCGAATGTTGAAACCGCAGTGTGTTTCAACCAGTTTCCGTCTCCGCCTCTGCAGTTCCAGGTAGTAGATCCACAAAGCAAGAAGACACAGGGGGACATAGACAGGTAAAAATAGATGAAATGAGAAAAGACACAAAAAAGGAGGCGCATGGAGACATGCAGTTTTTTTCTTAAGCCTCAAAATTTGGCAGAAACCAAACCAAAGCAGACCAAAATGTGCGCTTTTAAAGTTCACAGTCAGCAAAAGAAACCACCACTGATTGAACGTGGCATGAAAGCAAGATTTACCGATGAAACAGAAACTGTATTCTCTAGTGTAGCTAAACTGTGATGACCAAGTGTTAAAAGCAGTCACAGAAAGCTTGATGTACGAGGTGCTTTCAAGAAAATTCAATATTTTCTAAAGGGAAATAAGTTGTTGAGTAGAAGGCTTGGAGATGCCACTTTGTCCAGCTCATACTTGTGAAAGTGACGTTTGTTTCTCTGAGCCAGAGGACACAACTCGAGCAGTGATGAAGACTGAGAAACTTTAGCTACCACTACCTCAGTCCTCTCATATAAAAGTAAAATAAATTAATATTGCACATTATTACACCCTTATGTGTCTTGCACTAATGTATTTTATCTATCATATCTTCTCTTGTATTTACATTCTAATGTGACACATCATTTCTGCTATTATGCGGTATCGGACAAAGAAAAGACGGCGATAGAAAGGTTCAGTTGTTTGGCATATTAATCACTGCGCTGAAGCGAAGAAAAACAAGAGGAAGAAAAAAGAAACAAACAATGAACAATGACAGAGAAGATAATGTTATTCAATTGTCTGTCTGAATCTCCATCAGCAAGCTCCTGTCCTTACATCACAGACACACTCTCTCATTAGCAGTGACAGCTAAACATCATTGGGAGTGTGTATGCGCGTGTGTAACGACTGTTGCTATGACCATCATTCAAATTTAACTTCACTCTGTTTGTTCTTCTCCTCATCCTCTTGCGCTCCCTCTACCCCCCTCCTTGCTCGGTTTTTATGAGCCTGTTATTTATTTCCCTCATTAGCGATTGTTTCTTTCCATTAGAGAGCGCCTCTTCATGCCAGCGCTCTCCTCGGGGAGAGCAGAGAGAGACCTGTGCTCCTCTTGGCAATGAGCACTCCCTTTCTAACCCTCTTAAATAGAGTTGAAACAATCCCCTATCCAACTGCCATCCCCATCCGTTTTAGGATCCAAAGGGAGGTTTTGGCTGGGGTGTGCGTTTATGTTTGTGTGCCTGAGAGGAACAGAAGTATAAATATGAAGTAAAGATTTGATCATAAGCTCCTGCCATTACCTGTGAGCTGACATTCTTGTGAGTCAGGTGCCACCCCTTGGTACCTCCTCCCCCACCCCCTACCCCCAGCGTGCACCGGTACACGCAGGAATTTCCAGATCCCAAAGACAACACAGAGGGCCCTCCGACATATTTGCCGTCATCCTCTTATTAACTCTCCCCGTTTGAACAGAGGCACATCAAAAGTAAGCAAAACACATAATTACTGGCATTAATATAACGAGCTCTTGGAGATAAGCCACTCTCCTAAGCCCACACCCCCCCACCTCCTGTACTCAGAGGGCATGAAGGAGGGGAAGAGCAGAGGGAAGGTAGAGCGCCCTTTCAATTAAGTGAGCCGTTCAACCAACATGAACAAACATATTTAGTAGATAATTAGTAGATAATTTTGCAGGTATGTCTGGCACAGGCCACAAAAGGCAGTGTTAAGGAAAATAGCAGGGAGGGAGTCAAAGGAGGGAGGCTTGTGGGATGTGCAAAATGCCCCGTGGCTCTGATAGACTCTTAACAGTCATTAACAATGTAGAAAGAACACACACCCCCCCACACACAAAAACTAAAACCCCATTCCCACCTTTCCTTTACACAAGCCCTCGTCTTTCCTCCATCCCTCTTCCTCCCCCCTTCTCTCTCCCTCTCTCCCTCGCTTGTTCTCCTCGCTCTCCGAGGAGCCCTAGTTTTCTGTATGATGAGCTCCTGGGGGGCTTGAGTGTTTGGCAGGAGGCTTTGTCTCTCATACGAGATGAAAAAAAAGAAAAAGAAAGAGAGACGGAGAGAAAAGAAGGAGATGGAGAAGGAGGGTGAAAACTTGAGACCCCTGGGGGCAACTTCTCCCCACATTGTGAGGATTTGCCTAACAGCTTCACAAGAGGGTTTACATCTTCCTCTGAACACGAGGGGTATAATCACAGATCAAAACAAATTACCTATCTGTAGTCAGCAGAGGTGTCTGCCTGTCAAGAGCCCAGAGTTACATAAGATTTAAGTCAGTGCTAACTGAGCCTCTGATTTGGGGCACGGGGTGAATTCTTACTTTGAAACGTTAACGGTATGAAGGCCTGGCGGTAAGACGCCACTGGTGCATACCACACAAACTGACTGTGAAGAACAAAGATTTGCTTTGATAATTACTTGCACTCCTCCAAAGTGACATTGTCGTGACTTTTGATTAACTTGGAGCCATGGATTGAATACGTTTCGGGGGGGATTTACCTTAGTGCACGACCATATCAATGTACTCCACCAAAGAAATACACCGCACAGCAATCCAGTTCACGACAAGAAAAGTGACAGCTGAATTGTCTTCCCAGAGATCGATGTGACGACATGATTGCAGGGAAGAGCCGTCACGCTGGTGGTCTGATTTTCAAACGTGTGCACAGCAGCGTCTGAGGCCAAGCGGGCGTAATTGAGTTTTCAGAAATTTCTTCAACGGTATCACCAACTCTATTTCTTTCAAAGGGTGTGTGTGAGACATTGCAGTGGCCACTTGCTGATGTAACCACTACTATGAGGAAGATCAGGAGAAAGAAATAAGAATAGAATTGCAATATCAACCTTAGTTTAAGAAATCTTTATAGTAGGAGGTCCACTGGGGCGTCCTAAGCTCCTGGGAAACACATTAGTGGAAAGTGATCGACTCTGCCACAGTATCTGTAAAGAATACATGGCTGATTATCCTATTAGGAGTTTGTGCTTTGTTTTTGTTTTGCCAAGTTTGTATTATACACCATATTTTTGCTCTATCTAGCCCATCTAACCCGCTGCCACCACTTGAGAGCACCTCTACAATCCGTTATTTATGTTTACTGGTGACCCTGTGCCCGAGAGGTGGGCTCTTCGGTCACACAAGTTATTAGGCCTCTGGATAGAAGCGAGGTGGGAAGAAAACACATTTCTTTTCTAAATGGTGTCGTCAGCTTTTTATGGCCAAAACTTTTTCACACATTTGTTACATCCAAGAACCAATTCTTTTCTTTGGGAAGCTTTTACCTTATATCATGATGTCAGAGAGGGAAGACAGAAATGGCCAGAGGGGGAGCAAGTTTTAGGAAAACCTGTACAATAGTAAAACTATTATTGCACAAAAGTTCAGACAAACCAAACCAGACTCTGTCATGTCACTATGTTGACTTCAGGAGTTCTAGAAGCGTGAAGTAGTCTTTTTCCTTTGTTGTTCTTGTGTTGGAATTTAAAATCATTGTCAGAGCGGTAATCAGCTGAGCAAGGTGTGTTGTTGATGTCCTCTGCTGCTTGCAGATTAATGCCCTTAGCTAGAAAAGATGGTATTTCTCTTACAGGAAACTCTCTTAGAAGTGTACAGCTGGTGTGAGGGATGCTGCCGGCAACTCAGAGTGACCTGAGGGCATCCAAAGTAAGGTTAGCTAAGGTGTCCAAAGTGAGACATCTCTATAAACAGTGTCTTTGTGAGGACATCCAGAGCTATTGTTAGAGGATTAAGGCCTCACCTCTGATGTTTAAGTCAGCCGACAAAGCAAGTGTCATCTCAGTGTTCATCACAAGAGTGAAGGGTTGTGGGAATAGTTTGAACCGGTAGTTGTGTTGTGCATGTACACAGATCTCTCAGGTGTCAGGTAGGTATCAAGGCATATGTCAGCAAGATTATCCCTATAATTACCCTCCTATTACCGCGCAATTAGCTGCAAATGAAGTCACTAATGCAACAGACACCTCCCTGGGAAAAGTGTCAGCTGCAGTGAGTGCTGAAAGAAGTTCTTTCAGGTGTCGGGTACAAATTAAACTTCTGGCGTGTCTGAATACTGTGAGGTAACATTGCAATTAGAACTGCCTTTTGCCATTCATGCAATTTAAAAAGCAACAATGTGGTGGTGAATTGCTATCTTTATGGTCAGAGGAAGCCAATACATGGTTTTACCCATTCTTGCAGCACTATCTTACAATTTGAAGTAGAGCATTTAAAAGTAATGATGAAAGAAAAAGGAAGTATCACCTGCATTTGAGATGAGCTGTACACCTTAAGTTTTGGAAATCTAACTCCCCCGAATCCTAGATTAGTGGATCATAGAATTTCCTCACTAGTGAAAACAGCCACGTCTGGCGATGACTCAGTTATTGTTATAAAACGGACTTGAATGAAAACCTCATTAGTTTTATCTTTGAGCTGGAATCAGGGGTGCTGTCTGGCATGGATTCCCAGCAGTCAAAACAGAAAACAAGAGCTCACTGTGTGCTCTTTGAGACATCAAGGTGTCTGATCTGAATTGCTTTAGCTTGGAGGGAGAATGGCTTTACCGTCTCTGTGAAACTGATCCGTGAAGTGGATTAGGGACGGTTCTTCTTTCACTCAAAACAACACAGCTCGAGGAGTTAGACGAGGAGGTGGATAAAGCCCTGTGTGTGTGTGTGTGTGTGTGTGTGTGTTTGTGTTTGAGAGTGTAGCCCCTATACCACACTTACAAATATATGTTTACCTTGCATTTTTTCACATTTTACACAGATACTGAATGATATAGAGGCCGCCCATGCTGGAGGATATCAATTTTCAAATAAGAGACAATTTCTTGGAAAACTAGGCCTCGCATGTAGATTTAGCACTTCATCTTCTCCTAAGTAGGTTACACAGCCCACTTTAGTTTTCATTGTTGGACATGTAGGAGGTCTATCATCCAAATACACAAAAGTTGGACGTGTTCAGTGAATTATTTTGGCCACTAGCTAAGAACAGCCTAGTAAAACAGATAAAACTGATTAAACTTGATTCATTCCATCACTATGTTTCAACTAGTGAAATAATAGTAGCAGGAGTTCTGCCTGTCTTTGAGAACAAACACAAGTGCCCGGACTATTTCTGCTTTAGAGCTCCATTAGAATATTTTTGGATGCCAATATGGCTTGTCACCAAGGTTTTCAGTCCTGAGATGGGGGTCAGACCATGAGCACACACACATACAGACACACACTCACACACTCACACACATACAGAGTTTGTCCTTGGCCTGGCACTTCTTTTGGCAAGGTGGCAGTATGGCTCCATAACAAATGAGGGACACCCTAGCTGTGCCAATAGTCCCAGTGCCTTGGCAGACTCCACAAAAATCATCTTTTCTTCCCAGGAGTTACGACTCTGGAGAGTTGATCATTAGTCAGAAATCACAGAAACACAGCCACACAGTCATTCAATGTGACACGGGTCGTAACTAACCTCACTGTGGCGACCGAGGTCGACAAATCCCTGCAGATGCATGAAAAGCTCCAAACCAACTTTTCAGACATCAAGCATTTTAAGTAACCTCAATGACTGGACTGTCCCTGGTTTGAACGCTCATGTCAGCGTAGTGTATTGTGATTGAGCTTTGTGAGACTGGGGAACATGGAGAGTAAGGTTCGTTAATCATAAAAGGAAGAATCACTGAAACCTGCAAATGTTTGCAAGTGTTTTTTTTTTTTCATTTTCAGATTCTTTTGGTGCCTTCATGCCTTGCCATAAAATATTACTGTGATAGCAAACAGAGCAAACTGATTTTTGCCTGCTGAAACCTGCTTGCACAGGTGCTACATTTGTGCTTTGTTTAGGATTAAAGTTATTAAGGCCCTCCATCTTTCAAGAGAAAAACTGCCTTTATCCATTTTCTGCCATGTGATATAACTCCTCCAATACAGTGCTTTCCAGCCCAGAAATAATCCCTCTTATAAAAATAATCCCTATATAAACTATATGAAGATACATGCTTTTAACCAACCTGCAATGAAGTTTGTGAAGTAATAAACTAAGGATAATTGTCATAGAATAATTTTCCACTGATCAAGCACTGTATAACACTTTCAGACTGGCTTTAGATAGAAAGGAGTTCAATCAGTACTTCACATATTGTCTTTCTTTAATCCATTTTTCCTTCTTTCTTATAAGAGGTTGCCACCAGCATTAGTAAAAGTGCATCTCCCAACAGTTCAGGTCAGTGATCCAATGTGTGTCATAAATGAGGTTAGAAGAAGGCTGCAGAAGCATGACAAAATCTTTATTAATCCAGCCCCAAGGTCCATAAACAGACTTTAATCTGTTAAACTGGATGAGTTTCCTTTGACACGTCACACCAGAATAAAAAATCTTTTCACCCTTTATCTGATATTAAAGGGGATTCTGGTGTTAGCCCATACTCACTCCTGACAATACCACACCTCAAATTGTTGCACTAGTCCACACTTTTTTCACTCTTCAGCACTAAACCCCAAAAGCTTTCAAAGAGCAACCCTCTTTGCCAAAAACCTCTGGGGAAGAACAGCTCCATGAGTCATCATTTTCTTTCCAATACCTCCCAAAACTAGAATTTGCATAGACCGAGGAAAACAACTTGGTGCTGTGCTGTGTTGGTTACAGCTGTTCTGGTTTCATTTCGTAGTGCAGAGAGTTTACATTGCTTGATATCAAAAAGTCACAGATTATCTTTCTATAAAAATAAGCATTGCAACTTGGTCATGCAAGCGATGATGCACCTGGGATTCAATCATCATTTCCTGTTGTTGATTATGGACTGTAATGAAGGGTTATATAGTTCTATTGGTGCCTACTTAAAGGATAATATATAGTGAACGGGTGGAAATACAAATTAGGACCCTGACAGGATGAGCCAGAAACATGATATCATTCATTTAAAAAGTGATTTTTCCATGAAGCTACAAATAGAAGTCCCTCAGATTCCACGATGCTTCCATGGAAACATCCAGCTTCTTATCCTCCTCGCAGAATGACCCACATTAAACCGAACATTTCCATTCCCAGTCAAGTTAAAAACAAGACTTCTGCAAGAATAATTATGTTGGCCTTTTCTCCTCTTTTAGCTCTCCTTCTTCTCATAATTGCGACAAATGTCACAACTTTTTACATTGTGGCCATTATCACCTACCACCTATGGTTTAAGCAACTTCAAGATGCACTCATTAGCTCTGCTGCCTAGATTACAGGACAGGATATTGCCCCACTATCAGAGGTTGTTGGGGCCCAGTTGCTCCTCAGGCTTTCCCTTAGTCTTGACCATTCTGAGACAGACACTTAAGTTTTAGCCACAGTGTCAACAGGCGGAGAACTCCTTTTTGCAGATTGTTTTGATATGACGTGTTCAATTAGGTTGTAGCTGCCAGCATTGTTCTTGGAAATACAACCTTTTTATCATGTTTTTAAAACTGCATAACTTGTGGGCCTCTTGTCACACAGTCAGTCTTTTGTGATATTGAAGTGAAGTTAGTTAAGTTTCATCTTTGATTTTTGAAAATTGGCCCTTACAGCTACATTTAACACTTCTGTTTTCTATGAACCAAATGGGGCGTTTCTCTGATCTTATTACAATCAATCAAGTGTGTTGGAGAAAACAGAACATTTTTCACATTGGTCATTTTCGACACAGACTTGATAAATGTGTGTCCATATTGCATGCACAGCGGCAGCCTGGTCAAGTCAAAGCAATCAGCAACACAATCAAAAAGATTGCTTTGGCAGTCTAATGAGGACACCAGTCTGGACTCTAACTTTCCGGTGGAGACTGTGTAATTACTCATGCAAAAATACTTGCGGGTGAATGTAATGCGTAAGCTGGTACACCTGGGGTAGAATTTCAGCGCTCAGAGGTGAATTGAAACACACACAGCAATGACACGATTGGGGTGCTGACACGTTCATTAGCACATAGGCAGATTTGACACAGCTGGAAGATGTAGCGAGGAGCTGCTGTCAAGGTCTTGGAATGCTGCAAGACTGGCACAAACTAAGGGTTGGATGCTCATCGCCGTGTCATAAGAGACCTGGCGCTGTCTCGTCTCCTTTTTAAAAAAAATATTTTATTTATTTCCCTCCCTCGTTGTGTCGTCGCAACACACTGAGTGTCATCATTTGCATGAGCTTGACACCCCAATGTCTAGCTTCTTTGTCCTCTCTCCAACTTGTTTCCTCTCTGTCCGTCTCTTTCTCTCCCTCTACCCCCCTCTGTTCATCTCTGTCGTCTCTCTCTCCCCCCTTTCTCGTGCTCTCACTCCCTCTATTTTTCTCTCTCTGTGCCTCTCCTCTTTCTGCTGATGGTGGCGGTGCCATCCATGCCAATTATGGCGGTCGAGCAGGTGGCTCCTTGCAGGTGGTAGAGGATTAATCCCTGTAAAGACTTCACTTCATTAGGAAATCCGTTTAATGTGGCCAGTTGATTGATAAATCTCCCGGACCTCTCTCAGAGTCCCCAGATTACTGCCAAGTTTGTCTATTATATGCTAGGTTGACCCCGATGTCAGAGACAGAGCGGGGGAGGTAAAGACAGGGAGAGAGAAACTGTTTGTTGTGTCTTTCCAGCTGAAGTTAGTTTTTAGGACTGTTATGCTGTTTGCTGAGTGGGATGGATCATCTCAGGATTTTGTGCAAAATGTGCAAATGTGCTTTTTGAAAGGAGTAACTGCGAAATACCAATCATTCCTAAGGGTACTACTCGAAAGTTTGGGGCGCTAATTGTTCAAGATAAATGAGACACAGTGGCAGGTTTACGATGCTATAACCAACAATGTTAATTTGAGAGCACAAACACGCTGCAGCACCTCAGTTATTTTGTACAAAGAACATGAAAAGAAGAGGTTGGCTTATTTGATTTAATACCATAGTTCATGTAAGTGCTACAACCATCTTAACATTTAAAACTGAACTGCAAGAACTTGTCCCAGTAGTCTCAGACCACCCACAGCCCCCTCACTGTGTCAAGCCCTTGCACTTAACTCAAGTATCTTCTTAACTCACCCCTCTATAATTTTCCATCCCAGTATTATCACAATTACCCAGTGAGCCAGGAGGGGAGGGAACTCCCCCCGCCGCTCGTGACTGTCTGTGTGCCACCCGCGGGCTTGTGGTCGGCTTGGATTTGTGAAACACTGACAGACAACCCCTTCATCAAGCCTGTCAAACACGGATGACAAATACGTCTCCACATCCCCAAGATGCCTACAATATTTAAAGCCATGGGAGAATGGCGAAGCCGACAGAGAATAGCCGCTCCTGGCAGACGCAAAGTTCAAGCCGCGTCAGGCTGTATCATTCTCAAATTGTGAGGAGAGACTCTGGGTTGAACTTGATGGCATGTTGACTTAATGATTCTGACAGAGCATATATGGTGTCTGTCTCAGGTTTCTACAAGGCAGTGAAGTCGAGTCAAGATGAATTTCACCGACTTAAAGACAGATTTGGTTACGATCCTGCATATCAAATATGGAGATAATTATCCTACAATTATGTATCCCATCAAGAAACAGTTTTTAAATCCCTTTTGTCACAAGGAAAACAAATTGTAAAGAATATATATCAAAGGTACTTGTCAAAGATACAGATGTACTGACAAATTTCCATGAAACGTGACAGTACACACAAGTACACACACACAACGTCCACAATAGCTTGGAGATACAGTCAGGCTATCAGGCAATCAAACATACAGTCATTCTTCTTCCAGCTGCTACCAAGCATGTAACTATATTGCTTTGCCCGGTGCTTGGAGCCTTGTCAAAAAATGACAGAAGATCACACCTTTTTTCCCAGGGTGAGTGCTTTAATTACAGGGTGCCTTCGAGCCTTACCACATCTGTACAAATGTCAGTCCAAAGTTCAGTGCTCTTTGTGGAAGAGAGCTCCTTACATAAAAGAAAATAAATATATGGCGCTCATTGTTAGGCAACAGGGTATTGTTATACAGAAGTCTTGCATTCAAGGTCAGCCCCCCACCCTTCATTTTTTTTCTGTCTTATGACAAGTCATGTGTGCCGTCATTACTCATGCTCACTATCACATTTCCCTAACAGTCCCTGGCACACACACTTTGATATCTAATATTTTAATTGCTGCAGGGTCATACGTCTTGCTGTCCTTTGCAACAATAAATGGCTTGTGAGACAATAAGCAGGTGTTTGGGATGGGATAATTCACTGCATGAAGGTTCAATGGTAAGGTCCAGGATGGACATGAGACACTAAGACACTGTGCACAAATCGAACAGGTAAATGTTCACACCGTCTGCATTGAGAAGAACATTGTAAATATTTAACAGGAACCTTTTTAGATTTGAGGAGTTTGGACAAAATGATGTAATGTGATGTATTTTTACTCTGCTTTTTGGGATTTGTTTTATATATTTACCGTCTTGTAACATGCACTGAACACAGTTTTTTGTATAATCCAGCAAAAAAGGGAGATAATTCCTCATATTAGTCCTCAGTTTACTTACAGCATGTTTTGCAGAATGCCTTATTTTTGCTGACAGCAAAACTGACACAAATCCCTCTTACTAAGTTTGTAGCACGGGATTATGTTTCAGGTTTTAATGGTAATTGTGCATGACTCTTATAGAATGTGACTTACTGCCCTTCCTGCAGTTCTCTACCTCTGTTCGTACCCAGATCTGCAGGTGGCAGCATAGTCTTAGAGGACATGAGAGGCTAGATTCCTTCAAAGATTCACACACACACACACGCACAGACACACTCCACTTAGCCCCGCTGAGCTTTTCCTTATTCCCCTGAAGTACACTCTTTGACCTTTAGATATTTGTTACCCAGAGAAAGTGACATTGGGAGTCAGCCAGTGGCTCGCCGCTCAGCTCGACTGTCTCTGTTTGTAAGGGAGTGTAATAATTAGCAAGTCCTCAGCCTGTGATTTTTAATGTCCCTAATTTGGCTCAGACAGAATCTGTGTTTGTGCTACGTGAGACCGTCTGCATTTTTTTTTTATAAGTGCAAAGCCGAAGTGGGGTTTTGATATTTTCTTACATACCGTTTTGCATTTCATTACCGCCGGTGAGAGACGGTGGGCTGTTTATGATTTCAAAACAGAGACAGGAGGTTGAGGTATTTTGGCTGCAGGGAAGAGTGTTTTTTACACTGATTTACCAGACTTGGAGGCTTGCATCTTATTATTTGGACTATTCTTTAACTGCCGCTGCTCAATTGTGTGAGACTGAGTTGTTTACGACCTGCTTGGGCAAGGTTTCCCATGGGTGTGAGGGAGAGGAGGGCATGGGTGGTTGATAAAAATGTACAAGTGTCATATGAAGAAATGTATCTGATATTTAAATCTTACTTTTCTTAATTTATGGGTGAAAATGAAAGTCAGTTGTATGCTTTTTAATTTAATTACAAGCTGTTATTGTACACCTGACTAAGGAAAACACTCTAAAACCTTGATTGGTTACCAGAAATATCCTAATAAATATTTAAGGTGGGGACAATTAGCAGAAAATGTGTAATATTCAGATTTAACTACAATAAAACCTCACTTATAAAGCTCTTCTGTGATTGTCCTTCCCCAAAAAAATCCTGAGGATGTTTTTTTCTTGATTTCTCAAATGCCATGCTAATGTTAATGTCTCAGCCCTGTTGCTGCATATATCAACAATTCACCAGGAAATGTCCTGGGTGTCGTATTCTTGTCAGTTTGACTGAATAAATACAAGTCTAAATGTCTCTGGGCTGTACATTGCCATTCATATAGAAATAATGTGATTCCTTACTGCTGCTGACCCCACATCTGGCACAACTGTTAACCTTTTGCTTGCGTGGCTTTGAGGTGAGTGTAGCTCAATCCCCACACACCCACCCATGGCTTGCACCACTCTGGAGCTAGAGCAGTATTACCACTCGGTGTGTGTGTGTGAGTGTTAAGCAGGGGGTGTTTGAGGCTACCCATTTGGGAACAGACCCCGGGTGTTTAACACTGAGGAGCTGGAGGAGAGGACTCTGTCAGCTCAGAGGACACAGCACAGCCAGCACAGAGGTCACTGGAGCACACGCACACACACACAAACACACACTCATGCATCCATGCATACACACTGTTACCGTCTCTCTCTCTCCTCTAAAAACACACACACACACACACTTTCTTTCCGTCTGCTCTCTTTCTCTCCTCTTTCGTCTACATAGAGATGCACACATTGCAATTGCTTTGCTCACATTCCCTATCATCCTTTCAAAACTCCACTGAGGGATCAAAAAGCAGGGGGAAATAAAAAGACAACCCTGGGAACTTATGTTACATGTGAGGAAGAGAAGGAGGAACAGAATAAAGCTCTGTTCATTTTAATTATCCATAAATGAGCAATTGCATAAAGTTCTCAGAATAAACTGATACCTAGGTGAGGCAAAATATATAGATATATACTTTTATTGCAACAAATTATTGTCCACACGCATCAAATTATTGTCTTTAAAATTATTTGAAGGAAGAAACAAATCAAAGGGCTCGTGTAGCACAAGGTAAAAATCAGTTGCTCTTTGTGTAAAACACTTTGTTCCACTCGGATTCAGCCCGAAGACACTCATTAACTATATTCAACTCCTCTGATTTGCATCATGTGAACTAGTCAATCAGTACAGCACATAAAACCTACAAATGTAACACCACAAAATTTCTGCAGTAAAAGTGTATCAGCGCTCCAGGCCAAGAGTAATGATTGTGCTAAAACAAAACTACTCTGTTCAGATGCATTTTTTACAAACACACACACACACACACACACACACACACACACACACACACACACACACACACACACACACACACACACGTCCTCCCCGCGTATACACAAGTTAACTTGTCAGCTTGAGATGGCTTCATCTACCATCCATTATTTTTATAACCTGCCTTTCACCTAAATGGCCTTTGCATATTCACCATGGGACTGACTCGTGCATCCTAGGGGAGAGGACGCACACTGAGCACAAACACACACACACACGCACCGTCAAAGGTTGGCCGAGTTAGATTTACAGCCCGGGACCATCACCTGTGACTGAGCGCCTCTGAAATTAGTCACAAATAGCATATTAGGGCAGCTAATCAGGCACGCCTGAGCACTTGGCTTTCTTTATGTGGTCATAAAGGGGAGAGTATATGGGCGCCCTCAGGCCTTGGGGTGAATGATCGTCCTGACCTCCAGTGAACCAAAAGCCACACACGGCTGGGGAGGGATGGGATGTCGGCAGGGGTACTCCCACGAAATTAGTCTTTGATACACAGAGGGAGATGACTGCACTGCATCAGGAAGTGATTTCTTTTTGGTTTTACTGCAGCTCTGTTTAACTTCAAGAAACCACATGAGTGAAGCACACAGAGGGAGGACCGCAATTACATAATTAAGGACACACATTGTATTGTGTGCCTCTTCTTTTAGTGTAGGGCATGCTTCAGCCAAACCCATAGTTTTAGAATATATCACGCAAGTGTGTGCAAGTGTTTGTAAAAAAACAAGACAAAATATCATCAACTATACGAGTATAACAAAATGTAAGTTTAAGGTTAGATATGTTTTTACCTCATAACATTTTGGTTTAAATTTCAAGTTAAGATTGCAAAAATCAGATTACAGATGATATCTCACATTATCTAGTAGTGATAAATAGAATTTATGAAAATGTCTTTAGCAATATAACCACATGCAAGCAGATAATAGCTCCATTAAAGCTTGATAATATGTGTTTTATCCTATTTAATGTCACTTTAACCCTATATCCCCCTTATTGGTCGTATTAAACCCCAAGTGTAGATTTGAAAAAATCTAAAGACTGACAGACACAAAGTGGAGTACCCACCTTTTTACGTCTCTTCTTTAGTGTAAGACACTTTCTAAGCCTACATTATGGTCTTTAAATATATCATTAAATGCTATGAGTGTGTGTGTGTGTGTGTGTGTTGGAAAAGGCAACATTTCTTCAGTCATAAAGCCAAGTGCAACTTTAAAGTCACATAAATGTTTTACCTTATGAAATAATGCATTACTCTTTCATTAGTACTGATATATTCAAAATGCTAAAGCTTTACCACATTCAATAATAACTTAACATTCTATATTATGGGGAGTTCACAGAAATCTTAGCCCTTAAATACCACATCTTATGAACCACACTATAATTTTTTTAATTTGAGAGGCAGGTATTTCTATTTTAGACATGTACTACACGTGTCTTATTTTGAACACATGACTTCGGTCTCACAGTGCCTCATCACGAGCAAGAAGACTTTGTCGGACACAGAAAACTCCGGCTCGGTCGAGAAACCTCACACCTTCATAAAATAGTAAAGCTATCTCTTGCTCTCTGACTCGAGTCTGTTGAATGAACAGGAGAGGGCACGGGGGTTGAGAAATGCATAAAAGGAAAGTAGACAGCAGGAATGAAGGAGAAGGAGAGCAGACAGATGGAGGGAGGGAGGGGAATGAGGACAAGAATTGTAGAGAGATGACAGGAGGAAATCACTCCTGTATCTCACTCGCACTTCGTTCCCCACTGGGGGAAAAGTGTGTTTTCATATCAGAGTGATTGTTAGACAGTCAGATCCAATATGGTGATTCAGTAACTACTTAAACAGAGCTCACATATTCTGCCCCTAATTGACTTGGTGTGGCCCCACTAAATCACAGTCTTTATTTAAAATAGCTCTCTGATAAAAATGACTCCCTCACCCCCTCTTCCTCTCCCATCTCCCTCTCCTTTGTGATTTACCATTGAGGAGATGAATTTGAAATTTCAATCATAGACTTGTTAAATATTGATGGGTCTTCTAAGTCGTTAACGAGGTCTCGGCAAGGACGGAGGCAGGGGTGGGGGGTGGGGGAAGGATCAGCCTCTCCGTTTGCCGGCCCGAGCTTTCGCTTCAGCTCAGCCATCTAGAGGGATCCAGCCAGGTCAAAGGTCACTGTACCCAACCATAATCTTCTAACTTCTATGAGATCTTTTAATGTCTCGCTAAGGCCACTCTCCCTAACATCTGCTCTTATCATACATCACCATATGCAAAAAATGTCAAAAAACTTTGTAATTATGCATTATGTAGAGCAGCCTTTATTCTCTGTTCGAGATGTGTCAATTATAATGAGAGCACTGGTGTGTGATTTGATCTGATGATAGAAATCTTTCACTGGGTCTCAGCAGACCTCTCTTGTGTGTCAGGACTGATCACTGCTGAGAAGAATAAGCGCCCTCCAGGCCACCGTAGAGCAAGGCAGATGGTTCAATATGCGACACCATAAAACCAAGATGAGACTGCTTTTATTTTCACTGCCGCTGGAACTAACTCCTGACATCCAATCAAAGGTTGTGTACTTTGAGATGTGATCATTACATCTTACAAACGATGTTGCGCCCGACTAAGATTTGTCCATGCAGCGGGGTCACATTAATGGCTTGTCTTCTTGTTGGGTCCGACTTCTGACACCTAAACACTGACAGATAGTCATGGAAGGTACAGTAACATTGATCCGAATCCCTCCCTTTTGTCCATACGTGGTCTGTTGGTCTTGATTTACTTTGTGCAAATTAAATTCTAGCATGTTGATGAACTGCAGGGGTGTGTCCAGAGGGGTTGCCAGCATGCTCCCCTGTTGAAAACGGCCACCACTGGTGCCACGGTGAAACACCTACACTATGATTGGCTACTTGCCTCGTCAGAGGGGGGACTAATACTTAAACCAAATATTTGCGCTGTGTCGCAACAAGATGAATGTAGTCCTCTTTGCATTTCAATATAGCACAGTGACTTTGGACATACATCTTCTTTTTGATTCCTGGAAGATTTATATGTTGGCGGTCTCATGGGATCATTTTTAAAGTTAGAATATAATGAATATTTATAATACTTCAATGTCAGTAGTTCAAATCTATATAATTTGTGGAGACTGAAAGGGTAAATAGGTGTTATACATTTGTGTGCAATCATGCAACCCCTGCTTGAGTCAGTGCTCGAGTAAGACCACCCCAGCATAAGACAGTGTGGACATGCCCCTGCTTAATGATACACATTAAAATCCTATTTGTTGTACAAAACAAAAAACAGACTTGCACTAAACAAACAAAGAAACTATTTGCACATAGTTTTTTCTGAGGGTCTTACAACTTCCGTTGCCTCTTGTGTGTTGAATAACACACTATAAATATATATGTGTGTGTGTGTATTCTTCTACTGCTTGGAACTAGGAGTACCGTATATGTCAATGATGATAATTCAATAAAAAGCATTTTGGGGGTATCTCCACTTCTGCACTTAGCCTCTTGGCAGTGGTTTGATCAAGACGGAATAAGCTTGTGACTTTTCAATTCCAGCCATAATTTGTTTCGATATTACATCTCCCGGATAGAGCAAGTGATGGAATTTTTCCTATCCGGGGCTGAGGCAGTGCGGAAGCTGACGATGTCCCATAATAGGTTATCACCAACCATATCTTTTGCAAAATAGAAACTCAACACATGTACATCTGTGGCCTAGTGTCAGAGCCTTAAATATACATCAGAAATGCATTAAATTTGCTGATTGCTATTCTTTTCCAACAGCGTGTCAAGGCCCAAATTTATTTTTATTACGTTGCCTCCCGATTACTTTGAATCGCCGGTGGTCCCTGCTGACATTGACGGCCTTGAAGGAAGTGACAACATTAAATTATTTTCACTGTGCATATATATGTGTGTGTGTGTGTAGGAGCGGAGGATGTACCAGTGTTTTCTCTTAGATTGTTTGAGCTCTATCAGAGAGGGGCGAGCCCTTTCATATTGTATGTAATTTACTGGAACCACATACAGTATAGCACCAGTACAGCTGAAACACTGGTTTCTCCAGCAGTGTTACTTCTCACAGGAAATGTAGCTGACACAGAGTAAAAGCTCTATTTGATGGTGTTTCCAAAGGAATATCCTTGTTGAATCCAGCACCCTGCTGACCCAAAATCCTGCCTCTCAATCATCTGCTGCAGTGTGTTACTCTTCTTAAGCGGAGACGAGTGGGATTTCCACACAGAGCTGTACCAAGTTTCTCTCAAGTGGAGAAAATGAGTCCCACGGTTGCTTGGTTCCTGCACAGCATTGTCAAAACTCATTGAGGATATCTGACATGATCTTAGCATGATATGATAAAGTATAACACAGATGATACAAAGCAGACATTGTATTGTATTGACTTTGTGTTACCTGAACGCATAATCTAGATTAGTATCTCTGAAAATCACACATTGTCTCTGTAAACTTTTGCATAATTGCCGGGACATTTTTTTTTAGTTACTTGTCTCTAGAAGTACAGCTTTGCACTTCATTTCAGTGATGAGCTGGCTCAACGTTCACTTCACAGTGACTCAAAGTAAGTATTTCATGTTCATATTAAGTGAGCCATTCAGTTCACCAAAATATGAGCGTGTTCTATGAATGTGTTTATTTTGGCACGTTCATGCAAAACACTGCTTAATTTACACTGTTTTGTTTCCTGTTTCGATGTATCCTTTATGCACCAAAAACACATGGACAAATTCCTTTCATGCATAAACCTACTGCACCTTGGTTAATGCACCATTCCAATTAATTGAAATGTGGGAAAGAAGGCAGGCGCATGTGCTGTACATTCTCTTAAATATAAAGCTTTCGAAACAGAAGACTCTCAGGAGAGTGATTTGGGTTGAAACAACAAACACTCAGGTATCCTTGTATTCTGTCTTGTGGTGCAAAAAAAGATAAAGAAACCTCGTTGAATGATCCGGCTTAATGAGAAGTCCATTTGGACGGAGGCATCAGGCTATTGACCTCTCTTGGGGCTGTGAGGAGTGAGCACTTTCACATGTTACTGTCTATAAATTTCAGCCGTCGACACAGCACCCTATTTCATCAGGGGCCCCAGCTGACGTGCCCTTCGGATTGATGTCCCCCTTGCCCATTTGTCTGTTTTACACTCCTTAGTGTCTTTGTGCTCCGCTAGATCTGCACCTCTTTGCCGTGATTGGGTATTGACAACAAATCAAAGGGGATAATATATGATGATGTTTGCCCGTATCCCAACAAGACAAGATAGCTGTACGGCCGGGCCGCCTGGTTTTACATGTGTTCTCTGTGAATGTCAGAGAGACTGCTTATCGATTCCCCAGCGGACAAAGAGTCATTCCTCTTCGAGTGGCCAATACCTGCTTTAGTTAAAAGTGTGACAATAAAGAGGGCTGCAGGCGGCGAGTTTAGAATTAAGCCATACTTGACATGCAATGAAAGGACTCCTACTTTTGAGGGGGCTCTTCATGACTTAAGTAATAGACTGGGAATGCAGTTATTGCTTAGCCTTCAGAATTCCTTTGCTTGCAAGGTAATGTGTATATCAGAAAAGTTTGTTTTCTGCCCCTCAGGCCTACTCAATAAATGAACATAACAGCAGGTCCTTCTCTCTCCCTCTCTGTCACACACACAGGCTTGCACACACACGCTCGCCGAGCATCTTTGAAATGGGTTTTGTATTGATTTTTGTAACTACCCTGTTAGATGACGTTGTGCCTTAGCGTGTCATTTCTAGATGGCCCTGCCCCGAGCAGGTCATTGAGGTGCTAACTGTCATTTGGAGGGACAGAAAAGCAATCATAGCTTTTTCATTACTTACTGTTTTCCCTCCCTCCCCCTCCCCGTTTTCACTCTCTTTTTACCCCCAGTCGTGGGATCGCCTGACATATTATGGCTTCTGTGATTTAACTGCACTCTTAAATTAAGTGCTGGAATATCAAGCTGTAGCTTTAGAAAAATAAACTCTGTGTCAAGGGATCAAATACCCTGGAGGTCAAAGTCATGAACTTGTAGTGGCGCACTCATCAATTTCAAACTTGTATGGGCTTGTTCTGTTTTAGGTGTACACAGGAGGAGGAGGTTGGGGCTTGATTATGGCTGTGTGTGTGGGGTGTTTTCATCTCAGTTTGCAACACCTATAATCCAGTGAAACACTTACGGTAGTGCATTCTAGGAAATCAGCCTCAACTTCTTAATTTTCCTTTTACAGAGATTTGGATGAAATGACAATACTTAAGATGCTGGTTTAGCTGGTTGATCATCTTTGTTGAATGGAAGGCTGAAAAATGTAGTGTTCAGTAAACTTCAGCTGAGCAGTATTATAGCTTTTCTTGCAGGGGCTTCTTTGTCAATAGTAGCTGTAGTTTGGTGGAGTCATGTATGATTTTGGTTTAGCTTGTTGAAGTTTATGCAAAGTCAAAGAAAAAGTTAAATGAGCAAAACTCTGGCTACCAGAGTAAGTTTCAAAGTTGGAGATCTCAGAGTGAACTGAGGTCAATGCTACAACACTCAACTGCATAATTAACTCATTATGTGTTTACTTTTCTTGCCATTGTGCTTGTTTTACTACATCTTGGGGATCCAGACTCCTCCAGTGCTAAGTTTATCATAATACAACCGATGCATCATTTCAGGGGCTACATAGGTGGTCAAGCTACCCTGATAATAATCATTTTAAAGTTCTCAAAGAGCTGATTCAGTGAGCTTTTGTTATTTTAAAATAACCTATAAAGCTGCGGTGATATTATACAATACAATTAAATTTTTTTTTTCTTGTGGTATGCTTTTTTGTAGGTCACATCTAAAAATGTAAAAGCTTCAATTTCAAAAACAGACACTTTTAAAGTTCTACAACACCTATTTCATCTGGTTTTCTTTTTGTTTTTAAATTATACACCTTACTTTCTCAATTTACAAAGTGTCAAGATATATGGCCTGAAAAACAACAACTGAATTGTCTGTACTAATCAAGTCAACAAGCTGGGCTTTTGAGTGTCAGTAAAAAGTCCTTAGGAAGCAGTTTTCCTTTTGATTCAGCCTCCTATAATTCCACGGTGAATGACATACAGCTGAGTCGACATGTAAAGATGTGTAACAAACAATAAAAACTGAAATCAAGCACAAGGTTTCAGTTTTAGTACACTGCTATCCTGTTACCTAACCTGAGTGTAGGTGTGAATTTTATCAGTATCCTATTAGTGTAGTTAGCATGTTACAGATCATACCTCTCATCACACCCTTGAAGAAAACTGAACAAACTTTCATAGCGTCAACACAATGAAGATAAATTAGGTTAATACATTAGAGTGGTTATTATAAAACACCATGCAAATGCATATTATTGTCCATTTAGAATGCTTACCAGTAGTGGCGAATCGCTATTGTTAACTCCTAGCATGCTACTGACACTCCTTTACAAGTTTTCACTACAAACTTCAGTTGAATCAAACCTGAGCAGGAGTGGTCCTTATGTTGATTACTTTAGTTTTATGTTTTCCAAACTTGACAAATGTCTAATTGTCTCACATTTTATAAAATAGTTGACTCTTGCATAAAAATGTATAACTTCAATTGTCTAATAACATCTACATCCATGTCTCCATGAAGTTTATTTTCAACTTCCCAGCCTGGATTTCGATTCTACAACCAAATCTGAAAATAAAAAATCAGATTTTACTAAATATCTTCAGTCAGTCAAAAAAACTGCCGTGGACGAGCATCTGTTAAAGGACGAGATCAGAGACGAGTGATGTTTACCAGTTACTGTGATTACTGCTGTTACTGCCTCTGCAGTTTACAGAGGGCTCTCATTTTGTTTTAATCAATGAGCCCGCTCAATGCCACGGCCTTGCTCTGACTCCTGTCTCTTTATGGGGAACTTAATCACCTGGGCCATTTTGAATTCAGTGGGAGAAGGAATGAGGGTGATGTCACTGCTTGCTTGGGTTACAGTAAGAGCTTGGGACGCCGGCCAGGAAGGGAAATAGTCACAAATGACTGGTATGAGCCTCATTCATTTACTTCAGCCTGAAACTTCATTTACTCTGAGTGTAAACTGAAAAGGGCATCCATATTATTTATAAGATGCAGTTTTATGACAATTTATTGCAAATACATGCACTTGTGGTTATGAATGACCTCATAAGTTATTCAGCTCTGACAAATTTATCAACTCGTTTTCATTTGGAAACTGAAACGAGGGAAGGAGAGCTCAGTAACTTCCTAGTGACTCTGCTGGCTTCTTGTCTGGGTCACCTTCAACTAGTCTTCAGCATTGCACTAATAATGACTACAGAGAACGACAGAGTGTTAGCGGTGGAGAACAAAGAGATTACACCAGTACGCACCCATAACTCCTCCCCCAACTCCCTCCTCAGTCAAAATATTGTTCTTGTTCTACGTTAAATGGGAAAGAAGGATTGCACTGCCAGATTCATAATGTCATTAACAGTCAGGCATAAGGTTAGCCTTTACATCATATGCTCAATGTGACCCCATTACTCTCCATCAACTCATCTCATCCAGACGTCCTGGGGACCTGGGCTGTGGCCCTGCAACACCCCCTGTAAGCCTTCCAGAAGCTGGCGAAGCCCCCCCTGCCCCACATCACCACAGGTTTCTCACACATGCACAACAAAACACACACATCAAAAATCTCAAAAACATGCACGAGGATGCACAAATACAAGCATGGATGAGTTCATGCATGCTTTGACATGCAAGTTTACAGAGGAAGTCTCTGTGCACTTACAAACACACACACACATACATGAAGATGTGCATGCGTCTGATCACCACCCTGCTCGTCCATCGTGCCACTGGAAGATTGCGCACCATTCCACTGAAGGTGTTATGGGCTGTTATCAGCAAGACCATTCCATGGATGGCTGCCCTAATTGAGAATAATGAGGGTCACATTGAACATATGGTCGCTGTTGTGTCCCCTTTCCCCCCTTCTTCTCTCCTTTTCTCTCTCTCACTTTGTCTCCCTCCCTCTCTCTCTCCCCAACTCCCCCAGACAAAAGGTTCAGTCAAACTTTGCCTCAGCCAACCAAAGATCTGTGCGCCGAATGGGGAAAAAAATAAAGGACATTGTCAAAGTTGTTTCTTTTTATTTTTGTCTGACAAGTTAACGTCCACACTTTGGGCGAGAAGGGCAGTGACCAGCCAATCAGTCAGAGGCAAAATGCTAACCCCGCTGAGACACGCAGCGGAGGAAATCCTGGCCTAAGCAATGTGCTGATATCAAGCTCCTTTGTTCTACACGCGAGCACAGACATTTGCTATTCTTACCAAGGTCCCTCCTGTCATTGGGAGTTGAAGAATAGAAGTGCAAGCATATTTTAACATCATACACCTCATAGACAGACGGTCACCAGTCTGCTGATACTGATTAAGCTTGCATTTGTGTAATAAGAACAAAAAATAAATATATATTAGACCCTATTAGACCTGATGTGGAACTGCATTCCTGCATTTTTGCAGTGCAGATGAGACAGCAGCAGGAAGGACATGATTCAGTGCTGGATTAAACCTGAATGTCAGTTGGAGTCAGGATGTAAGTTTACTGTTCTCAAAGCAGTCATGTGATATAGATATATTTCAGAATAAATCTTTGTAGCCTGCCACTATCATGTCATGTCTTTCGTCATTCAATATGTCTGCAGAGGAGATATCTAATGTAAGCAGTTAAAATCTGCCCAACTTGTGTTGCACGGTGAGATTCATGTCCGGAGCTCTGAGCACTTTATCAACGGGCTCTCATGGTGAAATAGAAATCCTGGAGCTGTTCCCGGTAATAACACCGTTGCGACTACGACGAATTAATCTACTGAGACATCTCTCTTGCTTTCTTTCCACTGGTAAAAATTGTCTGCCCTTTCCTTGCTCAAGGAAGAACTCTTCAAACGCTTCATTAATTGCACTGACACTGTGAAGTTTTCCAAGAAGTTATGGGTTCTCCAGTGCTTCCTTGGATCTGTCAGTATTCGGTCAAAATAGAGTTAGCAACTGTCAAAACAGCACATGAC
>NC_048283.1:27174053-27234053 GCF_009762535.1 Notolabrus celidotus | reverse complement strand
GTTCATTCAAGAAGATAATCATAGCCGTAATGTCCAATTAAAGACTGTTTAGTTTATTGACTTGGAGTAAGGAACATTCCTCTATATTACCACTTTTATCTGAAACTACACTCAATTTTTTTGAGTCTTTGTTGACTAAAACTAACTTGACTAATTTGTAAATCAGGTTGTATTGGAGAGTATTATTAGCTATGGGATGACAGCATGGTATGGTAACCTCCCTTTCAGCTTAAAACCAGACTCTCTTGCCTGGTGCAGACTGCCATGAAGGTCATAGGAAAGACTGGCAACCCTTCCCTAAAAGCCATTTAAGAGCAGTCTGTTCTTGGGCACACTCAGAGAGTACTTTCAGATCCTTTGCACATCCTTTGCTCTGAGTATGAACTTTTAGCATCTGGAAGACAGTACAGAGTCCCCAAACGTAAATTGAATCATTTTAAAAACTCCATTGTGCCTTTCTCTAACAGCATTTTAAATAGTAAGTAGCCTGTTACGGTTGGGACAGTGTTATGGTGCTCTTTAAGAGTATGCTGTGTGATGTATGACTGTGTATTATTTATTGTATTTCTTATCTGTGTTTATTAGATTTTTTAAAGAGCAGGTAAAGTGTGCAGCACTGATGTCAAAGACAAATTTCCCTATGGGGACAGTAAAGGACATCATATCATATCATATCATATCGTAAATGTGACCAAAAATGTGACTACAACTAAGAGGCGTTTAAACAAAACAAACCCTGACTCTTACATGCATACTCCTACACAGTAATATAGATATACAATAAACAGATTGGTCTAGGTTTTAAGTTTGAGCTACCTGAGAATATGTAAATAATTGGAGGAGTGTCGTTGGGGGATGTTGTCCCAGCTAACTGTCCCATGCTACAGAGAGGCCCTCCAGCTCAGGTGTTCACACACTTTTAGACAAGTCTTCTTTCACATTAAAGAAATGCAGCCCTGAAGGCACAGAGCGACCTAATAGGATCTGAGAATCTATGCTAGGGGGAGGACAGGAAAATGAGTTAAGGAAAACAAGTGTACAGAGAAACAAGGATATGAGCAAGTTTGACCAGCTTCAGAGAACAAACAATTTGTTAGAGTGGGAGAAGAAAGTCAAAGAAAAGGACAACAACGCTTTGAGTGAGCAGAAGGCAGAGGACAACAAACTGAGTAACTGCTCGGGAAGGCTTTGACACAGAGAAGAAGAAACAAAAGAAGAGGACATGAGTAAAAGGGAGGAGCAGGTCACCTTTTTTCAGAGGAGACTTCACATTTGATGGAGTATAATGGCATGAACAGTGCTGCCTTGAGGAGGAGACTACGAGAGCGGCCCTTCAAAAAAAACAGTACAGAGGTCAAGGTTAAGGGTGCCACTGGGCTAAAGCAAGAGGAAGAAAGCTGGTGAAGGACAGTGAACCAGCTCAGAGAGTTAGTTTAAGAAAAAATGTCAGAAATCAGCCTGCTTACAAAAAAAGGCCAAAGACAAGAGGGTTGAAAAGGCGCACCTTTTCCTTGATGAGTGTAAAGGAGGAAGAAGTAAGGAAGTAGTGGTAGAATTAACATGACTTCTGGAGAACTGAAAAGAGGAACAGGTTTTGAAGAGCTTTAAGAGGAGAGCTGGAAAAAGAAAAGTGAGAGCTGAATGTCTCCCATGAAACAAAAGACAAAAGTACGGACGGAGAGTGACACTGAAGAGGAGCTCAAACCCCTGTTAGTGCAGAAGAATCAGCTTCAGGTATGTTCACATGAACTAACTTATTTAAAGGGGTAGATCACAAGTGTGGGTGTTTGATGTACTTACCCCAGAAAGTGTCCTATGTACAGTGAATAGCAGCTCAGAGAAGCCAGCAAGAGTACACAAAGCCATGGTTTGTACCACTGCAGCCAGGGTTATAAATGTTATAAAAAGCATTTCAGTTTATGTGCATGCTTTCTTTTTGGGTATTCTTACCACTTAATTTTGACGTTAGAATGCTTTGGTGTTTTGTTTCTATCCATAAAACAAATATGTACCCAGGTTCATGTTATTCTCTATATCAGCTGTTTGGGACAGAAAGTGCCGTTGCACGTGCAGACTGATATAAAACTTCACTTCTCTGAAAAAGTCACAGTTTAAGCTTGTTTTATTCTTGATATGTCAAACAAAAGACTGTCCCTGTCACTGCCATTTCACTGACCTCAGACAGTAGTGGCTATGGTTGCATTAATTGTAAACACCAACTCTCCAGGCACAGCACTGACAACGTCACATCTGCACCTTGCGTTTTTTCTGGAGTGGATTATGCAAAATGAAGCCAAATAATGCAGCGAGGTGATTGTTAAAGAGCACTACCACTCATTAAGAAAGATAGCAAATAGTTTAATGACACAACTCGCTGAACAACTACAGAAGTTTTTATTGTGATCTAATTTCATTTATGTGTTGTTCCCTCTGATAACAGCTTCCCCAAACAGCTGATCGTACCACTCGGGCTGCATGCCTGCAGAGTGATAGTGTGGTTGGGATTGATTAAAAACAAGGTGAAGTTCTGAAAATATTCAAAATGAAGGGTGCACTTAATCTAAAATGTTCTTTTTTCTAAATGTACAACTTTTTTTTTAGTTGCTAAAGTAAATGAGACTTTGTGCTACAAAGCTTTACTTCAATGTAGCACTCGGTCCTCTCTGGCTTCTCCAAACAGGAGCCATACTGACTGTTACCTGCTCTACTTGTAGTACAATTATTGATAAATATCATATAATCAAACTGAAATAAACAAACTATGTCCTTCAGTGTAACAGCAATAAAACAACACTGCATGTCGTTCTCTTTTCAGGAATCTCGACCCAGAAAGATGAAAGAAGAGAAGAAGGGTTTCCGGTACAGGTGCGGATATCGGAATAAAAAACGTCACCTGACTTCCTCTGACTGGATAGAAGGGAGCAGAGAGGAACAAGGTCAGCTTTTGGAGCATTCACAGAGAGAGCAGAGAGAAACGGTGGCTGTACCAGTCAGGTGGAGGAAGAGGCTACTCTTATTATTCAAGCTGGACCGAGGTATCTGATCCGTCCTCAGTGACTTCTTGGCTTTCACAGTCACACCTTATGCACATGCATCCTCAACCAGGATTCAGACTACAGACCAGGACTAATAATCAGTTTATACTTCTGGATTGACTGCTCAATAGAGACTTTAGAGCTTCTGATTCTTTACCAGTTTTTGTTATCTCTTAGTAACTCGTTATTTTTGCATGAGGGGGTGAAAATCATTTTGTCCTGCTTTAATACTTGATTGAAAATGACACCAGAACCTTTTCACTACATCTGCAGAGATGGAGGTTCAATTTATTGATTTCTGCAGACTTGAATAAAGTTGCAATCTACATATAAATGGCTCAAATGAGCTCATGTTGATGGTAATTGGTAGATTTCTATGAATTGACCATTTGCTTGGTCACATAGAAGTCAGATTGTACACAATAAATGGAGAAACTCCTCCAACAAGAAACACAGACTTCTTCTTTTAAAACTGTTTGTGCAATGAAGACTTGGTACAGCTTGGAAGATATTCTAGACTATCAGGAATCTGTAAATACACCCAACTCAAATCATAATCAAATCAAAATCAACACCAGTTCAGTTTCAGCCTAGGTTAGTCTTCTGTGGAACTGAGCTGGCAGACTAAGTGGAAATGTCAGAAAGCTGATGGAGAGTAAGACATAGGAGATCAGAGTTGAATACTCTTTTCTTCTGATGTGCAGGTCTGTGACTTTATCCCTACTTTGTTTCCTTCTGTCTCTCAAGAACACTTCAGCATCAAGGGCAAAGAACTTTCTGTCCTTTACTCGAAGCATGCAGACAAGGTTATGGTTTCAGAGAGTCATCAAGTCGCTCTGTGTGCTTGCAAAACATGGATGTGAATTTAATCAACATTAAATGCTTTATTTAGTTATTGTGTAATAATTTTTTAATCATATTTACGTAACTTACAGATTAAATATTTGATACCAGGGTGGTGCGGGTGCTCAGATGTTCCTCATGGTTCTACATTGGATCAAATTTGTGTCCTATGATCTTCGTCTTAATCACAGCTGGTAAAAAGAAGACCTAATGCTTGAGTTACACGCATACTTTTAATCTCAGCTGGCGAGGCTCAAACACCTATATTACTCACATTACATGTTTATGAATGTGGCTATGAAATAATTAAACAATTATCAGTGAACAAGAAGAAAGACACATCTGCTGAACTAAAGCAACATCTGTTTCTGATATGTTGAGGCAGGTGAACGTGGATCTTTGGACTGAGGTGTGTTTCTTCTTCTCTATAGATTATATACTCCATGTTACTATAATACTATGAATTTAATTGACAAAGACACATCAAGGATAAGGGCCGAAGAATCTTGTGGCATTTGAAAAATCCAGAAATTCAGACTTTGAAATGACAAACAAGAAGATGAGATTCATGTAAGTTAGGGTGAGGATTTGTGCTTTTATTCTGGATGGCCGTGCATGCATGTGTACGTGCGTGCGTTTGTGTGTGTAATTTTGTGTGTGTGGTCTTTAATAGATGTGTCCACATCCACTCAAACACCCACTCACCCTCCCAAACACACACACACACACACACACACACACACACACACACACTCTCAGTTATTTGTTATGACAAAAGACAGCAACTGACAGTAAGTGATGGTTGATTGATGGCCTCAGATGACTGCTGTGCTATAACACTGCAGCCACACAGTTACACACAGACGTACACATGCAAACACTCATGCACACAAACACTTTCTGCCAGTCTGCCACCACAGAGTTAGCAACAGTCTGCGTTTTGCCTCCCTCACTTCTCCAAGCCAGTCGCTCTGCACTGCGGCAGGCAGGGGAAGCAGACACACACTCACACACACTCTCTCCTCTCTGCTGCACTCCCATATTTTTTGGAAGGGACGAGACGAGGAGCGAGCAAAAGCGAGACGGAACAGCGATTTTTAGTATTTTTCAAAACGGAGAGATGCTGTTAAAAATCCAGCTGACATTTCAGGGATTGTGGATCTCTTTACTTGTGCTGAAAGTTTTTCAAAGAGATTGGGAGTATCATCATCATTGCACAAAGGAATATGCACAACTGTAGCTGACAGCCAAAAAAGAAAGACACAAGTGGGAAGAAAGCAAAGGAATTTGGAGCTATGTGGTGGATTTTGGAAGCAAGTAATCGTGCGACATTCCAATGGTCTTTTTTGGATAGGAATGAGAAGACAGGAGCGGATCCAAAGGTTGCTCCCTGCTCTTGTCCTGAAATCACCTTCGCAGCAGCAGACCTCTTGGTTGGCTCTGGCTATGCTCAGTCTTCACTTTCATGCTGTTGCTGATAAATCAATGGAAATCTCCTGATGGCATTCCAGGATATAGATGCAGCCGGGCCTTGTGATTGTGCAGATTTTTGCACCCTCCATATCCAATATCAATCACGTCCAGTACAGCGGCGTCCAGCTAAGCGAGCGGTCCAGCAACCGGCACCCAGCCTCGGAAAAAATCACAGCCCTAGTGGAGGAGAAAGAGATGCAGAGATCTGTGGAATAAATGAAGGGGGATATAGAGAGAAAGAGAGAGGAGCTTCCAGACAGTGTGACCTACATTCAACACTGTCTGGAGTCAGAGACAGAGTGAGAGGGAGAGAGAGAGAGAAAAGCGAGATGGGGACACAGAGTGCCAGCAGAAGCAGAAAGCGAGAGGATGAGATTGCAGGAGATAAAAAGAGAATAAGAAACAGAAACAAAGAGAAGGAAAAGGGAGGGAGGAAAAGGGAAGCTAATGCAAGATCATTTCTTTCTTTGTACATCCATCTTTTTTCTTTTGTACATTTTGTACATTCCTCTCCTCCTTCTACCTACAGCTTTCTTTCAGTTTTATATCATTAATCAGCCATTGTGTGAGCTGTCTGGAGGAATGCAGCCTTCTGTTCTGTCACCAGTCTGTGAATAAGCAGAGAAACAATCATTACAACAATCACTTCCACACTTTGGTTGTTTTTCCTCATTCTTCTCTACCACAAGCTTTGCTCCCTTTGTCTTTTCATCTCTCCTCTCCTCCAATTTCCTCATGCAACCCTTTCCCCATGTCCAACAACCCTTTGCACATTTATCACTCCCCCCTTCTCTTCCTCCTCCTCCTCCTCCTCCACAGTCAGCATTTATCTATCTCTGAGTAGCTCTAACTGTATTTTTATGGTGGATTACTTTGTCTAGCTGCATGCTGTTATCTTGCAGCACTGGAGGGGAAGAACAGCACCAAAGCAGCAGCAGCAGCAGCAGCAGCAGCAGCAGCAGCAGCAGCAGCTCTATCTGCCTATCTGTCTGCGAGGCTAGCTGCTGAGCTCGGCTTCATATCTTTCTGATTGTCTGTTGAAAGCTGTCAGTCTCAGAGCTGGTGGCTTACAAGCTGGTTTTCACAGCTTTACACAGCTCACAGCTCAATATTTGAATGAAAAGGTGGTAAATTTAACTGCGACTATCTGCCATGCTGCCCAAAATATTGAGGATATTCTTGCCCGCTGTAACAATTTCTTCCCCTTAACCTTGTGTTTTTTTCTTTTTCCATCCTTCTCCTTATGATTTCCCTCTCTCTCCCTGCCTCCTTTTCACTCCAGCCCTACGCTCCACTTGCATGTCAGTCCTCGGGGATCACTGTTAAGGACATGAGAGGGGATTGCAGTTGAAGGAGAGGAAATGACATGGGTAATGGAAGAGGACACACAGGCACCTGTCAGGGAGAATCAGGGGTGTAGAGGGGGGAGAGGGATAAATTATTCATGAGAGAGAATCACACTGCTTTCACCTTCTTCAAGAAGCTTGGTCAGAATCCCTTTTCCTTAAATTCTTCAGAATATCGGTCTTTGTCCTTAATCCTGACTTTTAGCAGCATTCATAGGGGAGCTCCTGTAAAGAAATGTCATTTAAAATCATTGCAGTATTATCGTGATGTTGAGTTTCAAGTTCAAGCTTCTCTTTCACAGAGAAATTGTGATTTTTCTAAGTCAAATGTACCTTTGATAAGTGCAGGGTCATTTCCCAAACTAACCAATGGCAAGTAACATACTCATACCCTTGTATGAGTACTGGAAAAACATGTAGAACATGAGGCTTACTTATGAAATTGTTCTTAGCTTAGAGCATAAAAATCAACTTTGTTTGTCCAAGATTTAAAAAAAAAAGTTTTAAAAAAAAGTAGCTGCATAATTAAAATTGGTGAGTTGGTTACTTCTCTGACTGTATAATAAATGGACGTAGTATCCGTGATGTCACCCATCTGTTTCTGAAGCGCTGTTTTGAATCCGATCATGGTGGGTGCCATATTGGAAATGTTGAACCTAATATCTGTCGAGCTTGTGTGGCATAAAGAGGTGGAGCTTTAGCCTCCTCGCCAACAGCTACAGTTTCCCGCCTGTCAATCAACGCAATACTCGTAGTCTTAATATCTTCGAAACTGCCATGTTATGAAAAATTTCAACCCCCGTACAGTGTGAGCTGATAGAGAAATTAGCTATTCAGGCTAAACTCAACAGACTAACAGACTAACAGACTGTAAATATGTTAATTTTAGCTGATTTTTTCAATTGGTGTGTATGTGGTTTCCGGTATTTCCGGAGCAAGCCTCAAGTGGACACTTGAGGAACTGCAGTTTTTAACACTTCGGCCAGAGGTTGCGACTTGATTACTTGTTGCTAATTGCATACATAAGTACCTGGAGTTAATATATGATACATAAGTGTCATTTTGTGCATTGGGTAACATCAGTCTTTGGGATAACCTCCTTGAGGTTGCGTCCGTGTATGGCATCACATATATGGTGTAAGTAAGTAGTGTTCCGTAAGTGGTATACGTGGCATGCAATATTATGTAAGCAACACCATGTACGAAAAAAAACAAATTAATAGCACCACACACATGTCCAGTCTATCATGCTATGTGTGCTTGCAAAACATATATAAAATGAACTATGGTAACTGTCAATCGGTTAGCAAAGATGTTAAATTTGATAACATTGAATTCTGTTCAGAAGTTAACATTAATGTCAACATTCAAATCTGTTGAAAGTCTGACAGCCAGATCATTAAGCTCGACTCAGCAAGAACCGGCATGTTGTTCACTTACAAGAGCTGGCTTTTAGAGCTGAGTCATTCGTGACTGACAAATCCCTAGGCTCGGGTTCCTGCAGTGAAGTCAGGTAATGTGAAAATGGTAACTTTAAAGAAATCTAACGTTCACGTAAAAAGTTAATTTAAACAAGGAATGCCAATAACTAATGATTAACGGATTAAGGGACGTGTGCCATCGCTGGACCTCGAGGATGAAATGCCAAATGGTGTAGTGTTACATTCATAGTAATACGAACATGCTGTAACTCACCCATGGTATTATGTGTATGGCGTTACAAACTCTTACAGACATGGAGTAACAGACGTGATATTGTAGACGTGGCATTGTGTATGTGGTGTTATAAATGTAGCTGGTGCTGTGTTCATGTGTGCCGACTATCTGCTCAAGCTGTGCACCAAACAGACTTCAAATCACTTTAATACTGCGTGACGTCATTTGGCATTTCTCGTGTCAGAAGTACTACAGCTTCTAGACGTCATCTGTGAACTGAAAGCACCAACAGTGCTCACAGTAAGCTGATAAAAAGCAACATTTTAGCCGGCTTCTGTTTTCAGGTTTGTTTTTTAGAAAGTGGCATGAAGTCATTAATTTCTAATTAACTTCTACTTTTCTCTGCTGTGGTTTAGTAGAAAAAAAAGACAAATATGTCTGTGAAAGACCTTTAGATGCGTCAGCACAACCTTTCTTGTGTTCGATATTCTCTATTGTTTGCTATGGGTTAGCATATGCACACGCACTTACACTGATCTGACATCTATGTACAATCAAGTGATGTGAATTTTTTTAATGGAGCCTCTTTCCCCTCTTTGAAGCACTGTGGTGGCCTAAATCATTTCTAACCATGCCTCCGCTCACTCTAACCCTGACAGATACTCACTTGCCGTGGTTGACAAGCTTGTTGAGGCCACTGTGCTCTTTCTATATCAACATAATAAGGTTGACCTTTACATAATGCATCCAATGAACAAGTAACATCCCCCCTTTTTCCATGCTGCCATCTTCACACATCATATGACAGGTCCATTATTTGTAAATGGCAACTACATAGCACATGCGTTGGCACTTACTGTGAATCTCATGTATTTGTATTTGCTGCTTTTCTGTGCGTCAAAATTGTCTGCTCTTCTCTGTACTTAGATTCCTTTGCTCTGTTCTTCTCAATTTAATCTTCTGTTGTTGAAGCTTGAATTTTAAATTAGTCTAAAATCATGGTGGAGTGACTCTTACATAAAAAGATGTACAGTTAAACTTATATGAAGGGCATTTTTTGTTCCAATTTTGTGAGAGTACATGTGCCGACAGTGCCGGCTGTGAATTACAGCCAAAACCTGCTAAATTGGAGATCCTCTGCAGGGCTAGATCCTTTGAAAATGGCGAATGCACTCAGCTTTCCGCCTCTTAAAGTAAATGGCATCTATTTGTGGAATGGCGTGAGCGAGGTGCTCGAGCACTATTCTGTTTTCTTAGTATTCTCACCTTATAGCTCAACATGGTTGCTTGCCAAGTAATTTTCTATATGGCATTTTTCAGTGAGTCGTGGATGCAGTTTTTACCTTCCTTTCACAGCCTTTTCAAAATCTGCTCTATAATTTGAAAAGAAATGCATGGTTGTCAATCAAGGCTTTATATTTCTTTGAGGCCTCTTGAAGAGCTGACGTTTTTTCAATGATGAGGTGTGCTCTTGGCAGCAGTGCTGGCTTTGCCATGGCCCTTACTGCACATAATGTATATTTAAGTCATTGTTGACCTTGTTATATCTTTCAAGGGAATAATTTGGGCTCCCAAAATAGGATTAAATCTTCCCAAACACATTCAAAAATATTAATAGAAGCATTTAGAGCATCATTTCTTGTTACTTATGCAGTATATCACTGCTTTCTTTTAGTGGTGGTCCTTTTTAAATCCATTAAGCACAGTTAAAAGCTTAGAGGTAGCAATACTGTCAAAATAGCAACACCTCTGAGATTAAGGTAATGTGTCTGAAATGCATCCGTGTTATATATTTTTATGGTGGGATACAAAAAATAAATAGAGTCCCAAATTATCTCAATTTGAAGAGAATCGTGTATTTTGAAGAGTATTACATGGCTTGCTTAAGTATGATGTAGTAGGGCGTGTGTCAGTTTGGGTCAGGTCCTTGAGATAACTTCCTTGACATATTTAGTGAGATATGAATAAGTGGTATCCTGTGGATTGGACCTTGTCCGAGCATTTTTTCATGAATTAAGTCCATGGGGAGCCGACTGATGAATATCTTAGCAATAATGCAACAATTTCCTCTCTTTCATAAGTCACGTCTTGCACATTAGGCTGCATTTCCTCCCCGTGTTTGGTACGGCTGTGTTCTCAGTAGGTGGTCAAGTGCTGTATTAAATCCTCATCATATTCTTTTCCGTCTCACTCATCTGCTCCTAATAAACCAGATTTCCTTGTTATTTATTCGTTTGTCTTTCTTAGATGCGCGAAAAGGAAATTATTTTCTTATGAGCAGCATAGCGAGCTTACAACAGTAAATAAAATGAGTTACTCTCAAACTATTTATAATGATAACAGAGTGGGATTATTAATTTAATAATTTATTGTTTGTTCGCAGATTTACATCTGCTGTCTTTGGATTCTTCCCAGCGGCTTAAGATCTACATCTGCTGTGTAAATCACAATCATTTAAGTCTGTCACCAACATCCTGTCACTTCATTCCCTTCATTGTTCAGTGATTTTAATGGAACACAGAAGAAAATCTCTCAGGTTATTATGTTCAGCTATTTAGTTTTTAATGCAATTTGTCTACAATTAACAGCCAATACTTCCAATGAGGTAGATGCAGAATCATAATGCACCAGGTAAGTGCTTGTTGCTGTATTTTGCAGACAACTAAGCATACCAAATTGTAATCTTCTCTTTGTCGTTTAATTCGATCAATTTGTAACATTTTCGTGATGGATAAACGAGATGGATTGTACCAAGCATCTGCTTCCAGATCAGTGAAAAATGTTATCAATTAAAGATGATTTGACAATGTGCTGGTTGTGTCAGTTTTTTTTCTTCTGCTGCACATAAAAAAAGAAGAGGAGAAGTATGACAGTATTAAATGAGATTAATACAGCTCTTGTTTCAGGTTTTTGGGTATTTGTATCCCTTTAATAAGACGCTAACTCTTCACACTTCCTTGACTGAACTTGGGCCTTTTCTCTGCTGTGATCAATACTTTTTTGTCAGTTTCACATTTCCAGATAAAGAATCTCACACAGCTTAACGAAGGATGCAATGCCATCAGAAGCAGACTTGTGTTTTGACACCACACAGACACATAAGACTGTTTACAAAGGATAAACTGTGCCATAAGCAACTAAAACTGTCACTTGAGTTTGGATATTGGAACACACACACACACACACACACACACACACACAAACACAAAGCGTTCCTTGTTGTTTCTGCAGCCGTCTCTCTATCTCAGCAGGTGAGTAGTGGATTTCAGATAACAGACAAGTCAAACCAGTTTGAAACCACTGACTCAACTCTGTGACTCACACATGTAATGTTGTGTCAACAGATGAAGAGATAGTGCATTTGACCTGTCATGGAAAAACATGCACGCAGACACTCCTCATGCTTTAAGTAGAGTGTAAACATTTATCAGGTGTGCAGAAAACATGACAGATCCGCTTGTGCACAGAAGTTCAGTTTAACTGATCTAACTGCTGTGTTCATGGGAACTGGGACAATTCTTGAACACTTCAAGGGCGTCTCTTTCGGGTTTACGTTTTGGGCCATAATTATTTAAAATTCGAAGTGGAAACGGGAAATGGAAGGATGGAGAAAATAAGTGAATATAATTTTTAATACTCAAACTCTACTTTAGAAAATAGTTGTATCTTTCTTGAAAGTCCTGTGGTTTTCTGTATTTTGATCCTTTTGCAGTTGAAGGTGTATCTTATTTTTATGAGAGTGTGTGTGTGCTGGTTTAGTAGCATGCAGGTAGGTAAAAGGTTGATGATTCTTTTTTTTTTTTTCCCTTAGGGGATGTGTCTGCATTCACCTACAAGCACACAGAGTCTGAGTCTGTGCATTTTAAAGGCTTCTTGTTAGCAGAGTGAGCATGAACTTAGCCCCACACTGACACATTGTATACAGGGCTTTAGCAGAGAAACAGCACAGTTCAGCAGCATGCACACATTCTGTACAAGCCCTAATGATATACAATCCAACATAAAGACACATGCACACAGAAGGAAAGCATGCAGGCAGGAGAGCCCGCCCGTGGCATGTTTCCATGAAGAGACCATGTTGACAGGTGGGTTGGGGATACAAATGTGTGTGCTTGTACACTGCAGCAAAGCACAAGCAGATTAAACCTACACAAACAGCTTGAATAAACCACGTGACCGTGTACATGAGCCGTTGGCAGGTTCACAGAGTTCACCCTCTTGTGGCAAGTTTCATCTTAACCACACTCACAAGGTGGGTTGTTCTTCTCACTTACAGCAGGGTTTTTAAACACATGCACACGATGAGAACATCAATATAAAGAGTACACACTAAAACACACACAGACACAGATTGCACAGACACACACAAGCACACCTCTTCCAGACAGTCCCATATGGACTCATTAGGGGCCGGTCTATCGCCACCTGTGCACTGAAAGGCCCCACGGACCGGCTTTGACACTGACAACGGACAGGAGCTGTGCAGGGAATACACACACACACACACACACACACACACACACACACACACACACACACACACACACACACACACACACACACACACACACACACACACACAGACAGAGACAGAGACAGAGAGAGAGAGAGAGAGAGAGAGAAACACACACACACAGGTGTAGTCTATCATGCACACATATGGACACATACAACCATCAACACACACAAGACAGATACACACCTATTCTTGGGGGCAGGCAGCTTAGGGACACTGTGGGTGCATTAGCTCAAGGCTAGCAGGGAAGAGGGTAGGTAGACTTGAATCACTGACTTTGTGGGTGTTTGATTTAAATTAAGACATCTCTTCATAAAGACTGACATACACCTGTTTATCAGATTAGTAACTCAGTTCAGAGGTTGACCTCTTAAGGGTTTTGGCACTTGCATACACTAAAGTAGTACCTCACATGATTTATAATGATTGCATTTTAATATGCAATGACTTATCAAACAATCATATTAAAGAAATATCTGATTATTATCATCATTAAGATGCACCTTGGGGGCAGCGTTACTTTTTCAAGGCCGTCTTTTTATCTTCCGTCAGGCGATGGCTGGAGCTTGTTAGCACTTTTGTTCACCACATTGTTAACTTGGTTGTATAACATCTTATATTTTTTGTAAATCCTTTGCATTAAAAAAAAATGCAAATCAGGCATTAGGAAAAAAAGAACACACAGTTCAAATTGTGTCTCTGTCTGGAACTGTACAAATCATATAAGCTCAGACTTAAGAGGGATACGAGTATAGGTGATGATTATAGTGAAAGAGTAGGAGACAGGAATAGAACAAGAGCAATACATGATGATAAAGTAATGAACAGCAGGATGCAGGCATACAGTATTGAACAAAGGAGGAGAGAGCGAATGTAAAAGAGAACATTCTGTTTCACTCGTTTTTCTGTGCTTCACTGCTGTTCTTGTCATTAAAGGAGAGAAAGCAGGCAATCAGTTGTGTCAGTGATCCCCAAGGATTGTGAGCCCTGGGAAACCTGCAAACCTGACTAAAATATACAGCACGTGAAACAAGTGGCTGACTGTGTGTGTGTGTGTGTGTGTGTGTGTGTGCATGCGTGCGTGCGTGCGTGCGTGCGTGCGTGCGTGCGTGCGTGCGTGTGTGTGTGTGTGTGTGTGTGTGTGTGTGTGCGTGTGTGTGTGTGTACACCTCAGCAGTCAGTGTTAGGCTTCTTTCCAGGGGACATGCTCAACCTGCACACTTTGCCTCTGTGTGTGTGTCTGTGTAAGTGTGTGTAGGTGGCTGTGTGCATGCACTCCCCAAATTCACAATCACACCTCTAGAGGTAGAGGGAAGGGTGTGTGTGAGTGTGTGAACACTCTCACTGGCACACTATCTAGCGTCAAAAGGAATTCCCAGGGTGCCTCTTGATCTACCTGCATTAAGGGTGTGTGTGTGTGTGTGTGTGTGTGTGTGTGTGTGTGTGTGTGTAAGTGGGAGACAATGTTGGGGGAATGAGGGTGTGTGTGGTGAAGGTGTGTGTTGCATATGAGAAGAGACAGACCCTCCCTGGAAACAGATGGTCTAGTTATCGTGGCGTGCTGCTCATCAGGCTAATTGTTGAATCACATCTGAAGTTAAGGAAACAGTGTTGGATTAGGGAGTAGTGGTTTGTCCTTTCTAACCGTGATGCATGAATGTGTGCAGAGTATTCTGTTTGGAGGAGGAGCAGCATTTGTGAGACTCCACTACTGTAGTAGTTGCTGCATTTATCACATCACAAACATCCATATTAGAGCACAGAGTCACTACAGAGCAGAGTTTGATGATGATGCGTTAGTGCTTTACCATCAGTTGCGTGTGTAGTTCATCAGCTGATTGGTTAATCAGCTGACGTGCTTTGCAGGGGTGTGTCCAGTCTTTTTAAACTGGGGTGGCCGAACTGCGGTACCATAGACCATATTATTAATGGTACGCCGGTTCAAGTCCCAGAGTGGACAATGTTTGGCAAGTGGACTGGTGGCTGGATATGTGCTGGTCCATTTGCCTGGGCACAAGGTGCCCTTGAGCAAGGCACCAAACTCCCAACTGCTTGGGTGGTGCTGGTTGATGGCAGCCTCTGACATCTCTCCTAAGCATGTTCATAGCATGTTTGTGCATGATTGTATGTATAACAAACTATGTGTGTATGTGCATGATCAAAAAAGGAATATGAGTGAAAATTTTAATTTCCCCCATGGAGATTAATAAAGAACGTTTACCATTACCTTTTCTTCTGAGGATAGAAAACAGGATGTCCAAAATCCAGATTCAGAGAGATAATACGAAAAAATTGGTGACATTAAAACAAAAAGAAAGCTTCTAATTGCCTGTTGCAAAACAGCCTTAACTTGGTTTGGTTCAAGAAGCCCCCAGCCAGGCTTTGCACCCTTCTGGACTCACTCCTGGTGCTTAGCATTAATTGTGTGTGGACTGAATCGAAGAAACATTCCCCCACATGTTTTATTTCTGTATCACTGAGGCTTGTATGATCAGGGCTAATTATTGTTTTATAGCACAAATCGCTGCCATCAAGTCATTACTTCTGACACTGGGTTATTGGCATGCCAGCAAAGCCTATTCTGCATAAATACAACCAAAACTGTGCAGCTGAGCAGGGCTGTTAATGCTAACACACAAATATGTAATATTCTGCTTTGTGCTTTTAATGTCTTCTTCTTTTTTTAAATATAAAACAAATATTTCAACCAATATGTTTGACAGAGATGTTGTGCCATCTGTCAATCACACTTCAGTCAAGTGACAGCCAACCAAAGTGAGACACATTCACAGCTACAGTTTGTGAAATCATTCTCAGATCAGATAAAAGTACAGAGGAAGTGTTTGTCTAAACATACAGTTATACACCCAGGAATATGAACAGAGCGAAGACAACAAATCAGAAACTGGGAGGTAATCTACACGTGTCAGAGATTAGGACAGAAGGGATTTAACACTGGAACAAATGAACAAATAATATGTTAGAGCAACAAAGTCCCGGATGAAACTGCAACATGGAGCACGTATCCATGTTTAGTGAAGGTAATGAGTTGATCTTTACAACCTGACAACCTCACACCATCACTCATAATGTCACTCTTGCTTTGTTCCAGCCTGTTACCCAGTAAAGCACTTCCTATTGAAGTTTTTCCATACTTGAGCAGTGAAATCTTGCCTCCTGTTTGATAGACACCTTGTTGTTTTTAAGGAAGCAGACCAAAAACTAGTTAAGACATATATAATCAAACTTAAAGTCTGTGTAAAGTGCAGAAAACATGTCTTCTGAGGTCACACACCAAGTTTTAATGATTAAAAAATCACAAAGTACAAAAATGATGGTTTTAAAATCATAAACAAAGAACAGTAATGTCTGCTCTAGACCAGAGATCCCCACACTTTTTAGTCTGCCATCCCCAAATAACAGAGACTGGAGGCCCTGCCTTCTTCTGAGTTGATTCAATGTTGCTCATTGCCACATGTATGCAAGAACTAGTAGGTTCTACAGCCTGAAAAGTGGAGGATGAACAACTAATGTGTACACCTTTGACCTAGCTAAACAGGCTACATAATATATTACAAAACATATTTTTTTAATACGATTCTATCATGTTATAAAGCTGTATAGTTTTAGGGATATTATTTTCATCTGTATCTATTACCGTAATAGGAAATTGTTTGCTCTGGCTGTAGCAGATGAGCAGGTGAACCACTGATGCTAATGCTAGTTCTGTTTTTTAGACCATTACACTGTTAGGGGCGGGGTTATTCTACGGAGGCATTTCCCTTTCAACACCTCAAATACTTTTCACATGTTGTAATAACAGTTTTCAATCATATACTATCTATTTGTAAAAATCTCAAAATTTCCAGGTGTGTTCCTATAATAATGCAAACAAGTCTACCTTTGCAACTTGTCTTATCTGATAAAAAGGCTGTGTTTTTCTGTGATTTATGAAAACCAACAGCTCTGATGAGCACATGAGGCTCCTTTGTTCAGTGTGGTCAAATACTGACTCTAAAGCCCTCCCAAATCTGACAGTTATTTAAATTGAAATGATATCACTGTGCATTAGATTATGAATATGTCATTTCCACACTCAATTTAAAAGTAATTGAATAAGAGTCAGTGGGCGGCTGGTAAAAGATCAAGGAGTAAATTCAGATCTAACACTGGACTGATATTATAAAACCTCTCATTATCATGGGAGCAAAGTGTGAAGCTTTAATGACATGAGTCAGCTTCATTCACAGGAGGGGAATTTAAATGGGGAGGAAAGCACAAAAAATACAGGCGTTGGTCTTTTAAATATTCTGTACAAGGGTGGAAGTTGAAATGCAAAACATATAACCAAAGTCTGACGCAGTCAATGGACGGTATGCATGTTATTGAATTTCATACTTATTACTGTTTTAAGCTTACAAGACCACTGCAGACCATTTTTTAAGGACTGAATCAAAGTGCATGTAACATAAAAAGTGTTAAATATCCATAAGTTTATGGTCAATATTTGAAAAAAAATGGCTTTCGTCCAAGTACATTTAATCCCCTGGAAGTGAAGACCACTTTTAGAAGCTTAAATGTAGTGAGCAATGATACTATGGAGCAATGTTACACAGCTGTGTTAAATACTTACTCCTGATTGGTCAATTGAATAAAAGGCAATTGCATGAGACTCAGCTCTCATCACAGACTCTGAAGGACTAACTATGATCATATGAATCCACATTAAGAAATCCAGTGAATTCCTCCTCAGTCTGCTCATATTTGACCAAAAAAATAAAACGTTGCTACATGTAAAAAAAAAAAAAAAAACAGAAATGGGTATGTAAAAATACATAATCCTAAAAAATATTTCAAAACAAAATAATATTAAAACAGTAAAATTAATAAAATAAGTAAAGGTTAGCATGAAAAATCACTTAAAGTGAACAAGATCAGATAAATACAATTAATACATGCATAAATACATTTATATTTAAATGTTGATAAAACAACAACAACAAATAAAAATAATAATAATAATAATAGTAATAACAATAATCATAATCATAATCAGAAATACTTTATTTATCCCGGGGGAGGGAAATTCAGTCATTACAGTTGCTCTATACAGAATAAGTTATACAAATACAGTTATAAGATATGTAGAAATAAATACATGGTTGAAATCCCCGGAGATCAGGAAGAGGGCACTCTGGTGGTCTGTCTGGAATCTGGTTATGGCAGCGTTGAGAACGTTGGACGCTGTAGTCGGGTTGGCAGAGGGGGGATGTAAACAGCTACCAGTATGACATGTGAGATCTCCCTGTGCAGATAATATGGTCGGAGGCCCACAGCGCTCTCACTACTATCCCGGTATGCCCGGACAGTCTGTAAGCCGTCAATGGAGACGTTGTGGTCGGAAATATCCTGATGCAGCCACGTTTCCGTAAAGCAGTCCTGTTAGGACGTCCATCTTATCAGCCAGAGATCTTACCCATAATGCATTGGTCAGGGACTGGGGAATGGATAAAATGTAAAAGACTCTGGCAAAATATCAAGCAGATGCTTTGCCGTTTAATAGAATCCTGTTTACCATATATCCAAGTTCACTATCAGCAGAAGCATCCAGCTCAGTGTGAGTAATAACAGCAAAGACAGCTCATTTTAAGAAGACTGAAGAGCTCACTGTTAAATGCAGAAAGTCTAATTTTCACTTTAAAAATCCGGTTTATTAAGACACCTCAGCAGTGGAAAATTCATCATTGTCAGACTTCATACGTAGCCCCGTAGAACTGCACACCACCCACCAAACAGGACTGACCCTTCAGCCCGGTTGTTCCCAGCGTGAATAGAGTTACACGATGTTAGTGATCTGTCAAGGTCATGTTCTACTTTGAGCTATTTCCCCATATTGCCACACTTCTCAGAGGGCAGAGCATTCATACTTCATCACAGGAGGGCACAGCCACACCGCTCCCCTCTGTATTGCACTGGGTTACAGCTTCCTGTCCCTGTCAGGGAAAAACTTAGGCTGCTCACATATGCACGCTGGTGTGTGCCCACACACAGACACATAACCTAATAATAGCCTAACCTTTATGCTGGATCTGTTACTGGTGTCTTGGGATATTTCATCATGCTGAAGGAGGTGAAAGATCTTGTTCTCTGCTTTCCAACTTTTCTCCCACTTTTGCTTCAGCTTCCTCCTCCTCCTGTCTCCCCCTCCTCACCCCTTCACTTCCCCCAAACTGGCCTTTAGTGTGAACCTTGCTTAACCCTTTCCCGCTAATCTGCCATGCTCCAGGGAAGCCGCCATCAAAAAGGCAGAGCTTTAATCGAGTCTGGGAGCTAAGGGCTGGAGTAACACTGAGTGCAAAGGGAATAGGAGATGGCTGCTCTGTGCATGGCTAATGCCAGGCTCGGTGAAACGCTCAGAAAGGGCTGTGCCATCTTTCATCAACTTGTCTCAAGGTGAAAGAGAGCTCGTAATTTCCATCGCAAGTGTACATTAAAATTAATTTTGCCTGTACAGATGTTCTCATTAACATTTCTCAGTCAGCCATCGTCTCTTTCTAGTGCTCCTGCTTGGTCCTTTCTCCTCATCTCTGTCTTTGCTTAAAGCTGTGACATGAAGGATTTGTTGAAACAGCACTGTTAGATGAAAAAAATTAACTGACACTTTAAAGATGGTTGGCAATATGTCCATCCCCGTGAGGTTTTTGGGTGGCACCTGTTCCAATAAAGTCAGTTTTAAACAGAGCCAGCATACTGGAAGCAGCTCAGTTCACACCATGTTTGTATTTTCACGCGTTAAAATCAATTTAAACACTTTCACACTCGCCTAGCTGGCGCATTTTCCAGAGTTTGCAGGGGCTGTTTTGAATAATCAGCGGGGTTCTAATCAAACTTCTTCAACTTTTCCACAGACATCTCCCCAGCTCAAAGGGTAAACACACATGGAAGGTTACTGGGTTTTAAATGTTTGATTCAAAAGAAAATATAAGTCACTTCAATCAGCTTTTAAAACACCTAACTTTTTAGAGATAAATGTGATCATACATTTGGCACAAGCCATGTTCCTTTCTCTAACGTCTATTCACACGCTACCTTGGATATCTCAATGATTGTATTCATAACAAAAAATAAATCAAATAATATTAAATACTTGAACTGCACTTATGGCTTTCACAAGGTTTGTTTTTAAATCAATTTTAGTACAAGTTTTAAATCAGAGTATTGTGAGGAAGCAAAAAGTCAGTCAGTCAATAGATGAGAAGCAAATTAAAGCGGCTTCCTCTCCACACAAAAATATTGAATTTCTACTCCATGAAAAAAAAGTTTGTCTGATTCAGCCAAGCTTCACCTTTTCACCTGCAGAATATTTCCATAAAGAGAAGGAATGTCTCTTTGAAAGGTGTATCCATGAAATAAAAACCTTCACTGAACCATTTCTTCCTTTCATCCCTTTAAGGCAGCTGCTAAGCTTTTCAAATTTTCTTCCATTTTCACCCAGTGCTACTGTCCATTTAAGCATATTGTTGTGTTTGTTTGGTGCTGCTTGAATGTAACCTCTCAGTTCATATTGTTGTTATCCTTGAACTCTACGTCTACCATCAATGGGTCCAGTATAAAAAAATCAATGTGTAGCATGTTTTTGGTTACAATGTGTGTATGCTGCCATCTTTTAGCTTTCACTGTATGCTTCTAGTTCATCTCTTCTCCAGTGTCATTAGCTGCGGTGCTTTTATTGTACCCAATGAAAAAAAGGCTTTGAGGCAATCCAATACAGATATACAGGACTATTTCAAAGAACTTTATTTCAGGCAGCGAGCAGTGGTATAGAATAAGCTCTTAACGCAGCCAAACATACATGAACCCCAACATCTCTCAGTGGCAACACATATAAAGAACTCACCATTTATTTTGTGAGTACATTTCTTTTGTCATTCAGCATTAATAGCTCTCTTTCAGTTAGACTTTCAATGCACGATGTGATATCAATATGACAGTATCAGGCATACAAAATGTGGTTATACTGGTGTTTCTCATTGTGAAAGAGAATCAAAAATAAAGGTTGAAAAGCAACATAAAGATAGTTTTTGAACAATTATGTGCTACTAATACCGAGGTCAGACAACACGTTATTGCACGATTATTGCTCAACCAGGCAGACTAACGGCTTTAAGACCTGTCGGCCCTGAAGATCAATCCTTTCATCCCTCTATTCTATATGTAGTGTGTCACAGTGAATGACAGTCAAGGCCGCATCTGGGACATCTCATGACCTCCTGACAGAAAGTGTAGCATTTTTGTCTTTTTCTTTCTAACTTTCTAAGACTTGTCCTGCCATGTCAGCTCTGCACACACACAAAGACTCAAGAATAAACAAACACATTGGCAAATTTATGAAGATTAAAGAAGTTTGTGCTGCGAGGTGGAACTTTGAAATGGAGGGAAAGTTTGTCCAGCCAACAACATCCCTGCCTTTATGTGACTGACTGAAAAGGAAAAATGTACCTCAGCAAACCTGTGAGTGACTACCGTTAGCATTAGAATCTAGTCATCGTAACTTTCGGATGCTATGTAAAAAATACAGCATAAACACGCAGGGGGAATTCACTAAGAATGGATTAGATTAATCAATCAATCAGACTTTATTTATAAAGCGCTTTTCATACAATAACATTGTAACAAAGTGCTTTACATAAAAACAACTTATAATAGAATACATTTTAAAAAAGAAAGATATATAAAAATAAAAAGAATATCCTAATCCCAACCCCAGCCCCGACTCCAAACCCACCCCACAATCCTAAGGTTAGGAACACAATATATGCAACAATAATAATAATAACAATGAAAATTCAATAAAAACAATAAATCAATAGATTAATTAATTAATTAATTAATAGATAAATATAAAAAAGAATTTTCTGATTGCAGCTGAGAGCACCAAGAACAAAAAAACAAAAAGGTGGAGAAAACTGACCTCGGCACACTAGATTGCTTGTTCATTACTCCATATGTTATGTCTTTGTAATTTTGCACGTAATTTAAATTAAAATGGACAATAAAAGCAATCTAATGCAGCTATTTTAAATTACTTTTTTAATAAGTTCTAATTTTTGCAGAAAGGTGGGCTGTAGGAGAAAAGGGGTTGCAGTAATAAAATAAATAAGGCATGATGATAAATACACATGGAGATGTATAGATCCTGGATATGACTCTGCAGGGTCATTAATCATTACTTTACATGCATTTTTCAAGGGTTAGCCGCAGCATTATAGATTGCAGCACTCTACACAATAAAGTCCAAATGTTAGTGTAATGCCGTGCACTTCTTTAAACATTCATGCAAATACAATCTGGGAAGCTTTGTACTGTCTAATTTGCAGCTGAAAAGCTTTTAATTGCACGTATCAACAAGGTGCTTGTGTGCCCCTGTGTACGTGTGTGTGCACATGTGTGTAATGTCCTGGTGCATTGCCAGTGACTCAGTCATTAGGATCCTGCCTACACACACACACACACACACACACACACACACACACACACACACACACACACACACACACAAACACCCATTTACCACCAGACAACACCCCAACACACACCCCTTATGTCCCTCCACTGCACACAGAGATTGTGCTACCATTTGCACACATCCTGCAAACACACACACACACCAACATCCCATTCAATTTCACACATGTCAGGGAGACTCCCAACCAGGCAGTCATATTAAACCAGCTCATTATTTATGCAAGGGGAGAGATTGCCAGTCCCCGATTCACCTCATAAAATGTTAATATATTCATCGGGAAATTGTAGTCTTTTAATCTGCCCCACCAGAAAAACACTTATCTGCCACTACAGCACCGTGTTTTACAGTAGCTCACTCTCTCCTCTGACTCATTCTCTGTCTATATCTCTCTGTTTTTCCTATCTCTCTCCTTTTCCTCTCTACATCCATACAGTAGCTGGTGGAGATCATGTATGGCATTTGGATGCAAATTCCTATTGTCTTTTCTTGCTTCTAATCACCAGCATGCTAAGTATAGTGCAATATTAGCTAAGCAAAATTTAGGAATTCATTCCCCCACACTTTTATTTTTCCTTAAATATTTGGGTGCGTTTTTAAGCGGTTCATCAAATAATGTCACCAGATTTTAAGAAAGAAGCTTTGGGAACATTTTGACATATTTTAAAACACACTGTTTTTGAACATCCTGGTTCTTTCCATGCAAATAAAGCACACATTTTTAAAAACAATGAGACTATATAAGTGTGCAGGGATTTTAATATTTGATGATGATTTGAGTCACTGTCACTTATATGAGACACTAAGAAAGCAGCTATGTTCACTGTAAAATGAATTTTATTCACAGTAATGATATTGTCTCTTACTATTGAAGTCGTGTAAATGTTGATCTTTCTGAAGTAAGCTCATTATTCTGGACTATTAAAGTTTAATCTGATGTTCTTAACCAAATCAACTAGTGTTGAATTGTACTCTTTTCTTTCCCCATATCTTTTTATTTCAGGGCTGGCAGACAAAAATATCTCCAGTTTTTATTAAAAAAAAACACATTTCTATCACCTCAAATGAAGCAGTGCAAGCTAGCTGGAAATTACCCTGGTTGCTATGCAACGGCAGCATCCTTGCAAAGCCCTGTCATTTCCCAAGCCAAACTAATATCCCATAATAACCTCAAATAAGCCCTCCACTAGTGTGTAACCAGTGTGTGTGTGACCAGTGTGTGTGTATGTGTGTGTGTGTGTGTGTGTGTGTGTGTGTGTGTGTGTGTGTGTGTGTGTGTGTGTGTGTGTGTGTGTGTGTGTGTGTGTGTGTGTGTGTGAAAGAGAGAGAGAGGCGGAGTGACAATAAGATGGTGTCCGTCTGTCTGTCTGTGGGAGTGTTGTGTTGTGGGTACAGTTGTGACCGCTGCATGTTCATGTACATTTCTGCACTGTGCATGTCAGTGGGCAAAGCTGCTGCCTGTTTATAAGTGGAGTAATTTATTTTTAGCTGCAGCCTGCATTATTATTATTATTATTATTATTATTATTATTATTATTATTATTATTATTATCATCATCATCATTATTATTATTTCATCAATTATTTATCCTATTTACTTAGTTATCTATTTATTCCTTGTATTTATCTGATCCTTTTAACTTTAATTGATTTTTAATTTAGCTTTTTACCCTTATTTATTTTATTGTATTGATTTTATTTTTAAGTTTTTGTTTTATGATTATGCCTTTTATTATTTTATCCATCTCGGTTGTTTTCTGTCTCCTTTTTTTGTGAAGCACTTTGGGCTCCATGCCTGTATGTATGAAAGGTGCTATATAAATAAAGTTGAGTTGAGTTTTGTTTGGTAGCTTTCCTCTATTTGATTCCACCTCCTTGCTTGATGTTTTTGCACCATGTGTGAACGTCTAATCCTGATCCTGATTGTGATTCCTGTGAGGGAAAGAGTACGTGCAGAACCCGGGATTCACAGTAACAACAATATTTGAGTATCGTGTCAACTATTTTCTGAGATACTATGATGTCATTGAGCAGCAACACATTCTGACACCAGTGTGGGCGGGTCATTAGTATCTGCAGCTGTGAAGCTTCTCTGAATTTTATCACTAAGTGTTGAGTGCGGTGACAAGTCGCTGCATATGTGGCCTTTGCAGAATGATAGCTGGTGATTATGCCGAGCACTCCCTGAAATGATCCGGGGAAATAAACGTAGGGATGGAGTTTATTTAAAATTCCTGTGAGATATCAAAATAAGAAAAGGAGAGAGAAAGTTAGATTGATTTACTTTCTTGTTATCAGTTTGATTATTGATGATGCAGCAAGACAATATTTCAAACTTGTTTGGGATGGGTCTAACCATAGTGCCATAAAATACCCATTAATGTGATGTTATTAACATACTGTCATGAGTGATCCATGTCTTGTGTTTCTTAATCTAGTCTGTTGTGTTTCATGTTTTATTTTGTAGTTCTGTGTTTCCATTATAGTTTTACTTCCTGCCCTTGCGTGTTTCCCTCCTTTTTGATTACCCTCATTTGTTTCACCTGTGTCCAGTGTCCACTATGTGGATTAATCTCTGTGTTTTTTGTTTCTCTGTTTCCCCTCTCCTGCGTTGAATCATTGTATGTCTCCTTGTCTTCTTCATTGCCATCTTCCAGTGATTACTTGTTTTCCCAGCCAACTTAGTTTCAGCAGATGTGTGTCTAAGTCTGGTTCTGCTGGAGGTTTCTGCCTGTTAAAGGAAGTTTGTCCTTGCCACTGTAACTTGCTAAATGCTGCTAAGTGCTCTACTCAGGATGGATAAAGATGAGATCAGACTGTCTGTAAGATGGGACTGGATCTTACAAGGGACTTCGACCAGATATGTGTCCGGGCTGTCTCCGATCCGCTGCAGTCTGACTTCGTGCTCTCTCGTCCGTCAACACCTACCGGTTGCGTTTTCGGAACGCAGCATAGAGCAGGACCGCCTGACATCTGGAGTCATGTGACCAAGGATTTCTCGCGATAATCACTGAATCAAGGATTCTCCTCCTCCTCTCCTTATCCATGTTGTCTTTATGGTCCTCTGAAAACCTCTGACTTGATGACTCCAGGCCTGCCTCTGCTCATCATGATGGTTTGTTGTCATAGTTCAATCTAACGATAACACAGAGGGCCCGATCTACTGAGGGTTTGCGTGTATAAAAACACGTGCAAACTTTGCGCGCGCAAAGCAGATTTACTAACCGGGAGCACCGAGGATTGCGTCTGTCAAATGAGCAAAATAGCACTCGCTATTCATTTAGCGTGTTTGCCTTCATGAATATGCAGAATACATGTAGATCATCAGAACGCGCAAAATACTGGGAGGAGGAGATGCAAATGTGATCATTTAGCAGATGCAGTATGATTTATCAAACCTGAAGCAGATAGCAAGCGGAATTTTTGCATCTATATTTAGCACATTTGAAAGGCAGGTGCAAACTGGCACAGCGTTACGCACACATGGCTGCGGTCACTGCAAAGCTCATCGTAACTTTACAACATGCCCACAACAGCGGGGCTTACAAGCATTACTATAGTTTTTACACACAGTTTATGTCATTTTGAAGTCAATCAAACGGACATGAAGCCTAACAAACCAAGAGAACAACACAAATAAATAAATAAATAAAACAACACAAATTTAAAGCAGTTCAGCACCACGGATAGCGACTGCATCATCCTGACACCCACTTTAACTTTTTCAACTAATGAGAGCACATGAGGTCACTGTATCAACAGCTATAAAGTTTAGTAAAACTGGCACAGTGGCCCACATGTTCACATATAACCAAACAATCTATATGAAGTACTCGGCCTACTCACCACTGTTTGAAGGAGCCTTAAGCTCTGCAGACTTGTCCACGATGCGCTGTATGTCCATTTTCTTTGCTCTGTCCTTCTCAATAGATAACATGTCCACTCTGTCCCACCGTGCTCATCAAGGGGTTTTTAGTTAGTTTTAACTTGGAGAATGAGCGCTCAGAAGGTGCAACGTTGACGGGAAGAGTAAAAATAAAAGCAGGGACAGGCCTCATCAAATTGCTCTCTAAACTCCATCAAAACGCTGATTGCGTTTTGGAGTAGAGTAGATGCGTTTATTTCATCGGCAGATCTTCTGTTTTTTCTCACAGCATTCACCTTTTGCTGCAGTTCACCCATATGTTTATTTCCCTCCTCCACAAAGATCTCCAACTCCATGGCTTCAAACTTCATTCATCGCTTAAGACCACTCTGCTCTCTCAAACTCTCCATGGTGACAGCCGATAGCACACGCAAAATGCTCATTAAAGGGCGGTCCGCATCACTTTTGCACTTGTTATCATTTGCACACGCAGTCATAGTAGATCACCCGCAACACGCCCAGAAATAGCACGTGCAAAATTATTATTTGCACACGCAAATTAGCGCTCGTTATTTGGGATCTTAGTAGATCAGGCCCAATGTGTTTTAGTCTTAAAATTAATCAGATGTTTTAATTTTGTTTTGGTGCCTGACTTCCTGGTCTGAGCCATCTGCTATGTTGAGATTGATGCGTCATGCTCTGGCATCCAGCAAAAATAGAAGTCTTGCGTATCTGATCCATTGCGTTCCAAGTCTTTATTTTCTGCACATGGGTCCTCCTCCATTTTTCCACAAATGTGACAGAATGATTAAACAAAGTAGAGGGGAAATCGAGAAACTAGATACACAGAGTAATCAACACAGGTGTGGACGCAGGAGTACACAGGTGAAACTGATGAGGGTAATCAAAGGAGGGGAACACAGAAGGGCAGGAAGTTGCACTAAACTGGAAACACAGGGATCAAGACCTACGAAATAAAGAAGGAACATCCGAGGTAAAAGATCAACTCATGACAGGGCTGAGGTCATTATATAACACAAACACATGTGGAACATATAATGCACCACAAGGTAGAGAGAGCTGTTTAGTTTAAATGTCACTATGTTGCACTATAATGTCTGTCTTTTCAATCACTGAATCCCTCGTTGCATGCATATATAATGCCTCTGCCCTATTTCTTCTTAAAGTCAGCCTCTCAGGTCAAATTCTTCACACTCTGAAGACTCTACTGTATGTGGGAGCCTTACATTGAAAAGCCGGAATGTGTTCCGAAAAGCATTAAATGATCATAAAAATTTCCCTGCATGAAAAGCTATTATACCACATGTTCCACATGCTTTTCCTTCCCGGACTAAATGTACAGATTTTTACGTGTGAAATCACGTTTAAACACATGGCCTTAATAGATAGGCATATAAACCTGTCCCATCTTTTGCTGCACTGATAAATGAAGCTAGAGTGGGTCAGAGTCATGTTAGGGTTTACAAGAAATCTTTATTGCTTCATGCAGTATGTGTTCTGTGAGTTAATGTAATATCTGTCCACTGCATATTTGAATTCCTTATTTGTAGTGAAAGAGAGAGTACAGCTGTGCTTCTGATGTACTTCTTTACAACATAATGTCTGACCCTCAAAACGCTGCACAGAACATACTGAAACATAAAAGATGCCATCTTGATGTTCTGCTTTATTTATGATGAAATAATGTGAGTAAAACAACTTTGTACTGGAGGATTATCATTCAATACACTGTTTTACAACACTTCTACCAGGGGCCAGAGTTCAATCTCAAATAAAGGAGAGAAAGATAAGGCAGAGGCGATAAAAAAATATATATTAAAATGACCTTTTGAGGCTTTTGACCACAATGCTGCCATTTCTATATTTTAAATCACAAGAGGCCTCAGAAGCATAACAAAGGGAAATTTTGTGAGATTGTGTGTGGTATGAGGGTACAGTAAGGAGTCCATCTGCATTCAAAGAGGAATAAAGACTGGCATTTGTAATCTTATTGAAAAGTTCTTGTTCATTTCTGGCATTGCTTTATATTTATATTTATTGGGTGTTTGTGTGTGTGTGTGCAGAGTGTTGCATGAGCAGCAGCTGTAGATCCAGAAAGAATGTGTGGTTTGCTTCTCCACCATATAGACCTCTGCTACCGCTATATTGTTGTTGAAAGAGTTGGGATCAGAAGTCTCACCACTTTTTGATTTTTGATTGGTCGTTGATTGAGTTGTGACATTGACGAGTGTGGTGGTGTTGCAAAAGTTCAGCTATTTCTACCCAAGAGTGATCTGAGTGCAGCGACAAAAAAACGTCAAATTGAAGGTCTTTTAGTGGTTAAGATTAGTTATGCTAACTTAGTGACTTTGTTGCTATATTCAGCAAGGTTTTCAGACCCCTCTAGCAACTCTTTTTCAAAAAAGCGACTAGCAACAAATGTAGTGACTTTTTCTGGTGTTATTTGAGGCTTTTGAAGACTGATATGAAAACGTTCAGATTCTTTTCAACCAAGCTGCAACATCTGGTCTCAAAATATGAAGCCCTTGCGGAAGTGTTAAAAACTGCTGTTCATCGAGCATCCACTTGAGGCTGGCTGCAGGAACACAGAAAAACAACATACACACCAATTCAAAGAAGACAATCTTTGCAGCAGAAATAAACATGTATACAGCCTGGTTCCTGTCCTGGTTGACACGCCTCTGCAACGTTGCATGGACATCGGGGACGGTGCCTCTGGTGTGGCAGACGGGTGTGGTGGTCCCCCTTAAGGGGGACCAGAGGGTGTGTTCCAACTATAGGGGGATCACACTCCTCAGCCTCCCTGGGAAAGTCTACTCTAGGGTGCTGGAGAGGAGAGTCCGGCTGTTGGTTGAACCTCGGATACAGGAGGAACAATGCGGTTTTCGTCCTGGCCGTGGAACACTGGACCAGCTCTACACCCTCGGGAGGGTGCTGGAGGGGGCATGGGAGTTTGCCCAACCAGTCCACATGTGCTTTGTGGACCTGGAGAAGGCTTACGACCGTGTCCCCCGAGGTATACTTTGGGGGGTGCTCCGGGAACATGGGGTGGATGGCCTGTTGCTACGGGCCATTTAGTCTCTGTATTGTCGGAGCCAGAGTCTGGTTCGCATTGCCGGCAGTAAGTCGAATTCGTTCCCGGTGGGGGTTGGACTCCGCCAGGGCTGCCCTTTGTCACCGGTTCTGTTCATAACTTTTATGGACAGAATTTCTAGGCGCAGCCAAGTGGCGGAGGGTTTCCGGTTCGGTGGCCTTGGGATTCCGTCTCTGCTCTTTGCAGATGATGTCGTCCTATTGGCTTCATTGAACGGTGACCTCCGGCTCTCACTGGGACGGTTTGCAGCTGAGTGTGAAGCAGCGGGGATGGGGATCAGCACCTCCAAGTCTGAGGCCATGGTGCTCAGTCGGAAAAGGGTGGCTTGCCCTCTCCGGGTCGGAGGGGAGTCTTTGCCCCAGGCGGAGGAGTTTAAGTATCTCGGGGTCTTGTTCACCAGTGAGGGGAAAAGGGAGCGGGAGATTGACAGACGGATCGGGGGGCGTCTGCGGTGATGCGGGCGCTGTACCGGTCTGTCGAGGTGAAGAGGGAGCTGAGCCAGAAGGCAAAGCTCTCAATTTACCGGTCAATCTACGTTCCGACCCTCACCTATGGTCACGAGCTGTGGGTAGTGACCGAAAGAACAAGAATGCGAATACAAGTGGCCGAAATTAGCTTTCTCCGCAGGGTGGCTGGGCTCAGCCTTAGAGATAGGGTCAGGAGCTCAGACATCCGGGAGAGGCTCAAAGTAGAGCCGCTGCTCCTCCGGATCGAGAGGAGCCAGATGAGGTGGTTCGGGCATCTGGTTAGGATGCCTCCCGGGCGTCTCCCTGGGGAGGTGTTTCGGGCATGTCCGACTGGGAGGAGGCCACGGGGAAGGCCCAGGACACGCTGGCGAGACTATGTCTCTCAGCTGGCCTGGGAGCGCCTTGGTATCCTCCCACAAGAGCTGGTGGAAGTGGCCGGGGAGAGGAGTGTCTGGGCATCCCTGCTGAGACTGCTGCCCCCGCGACCCGGACCCGGATAAGCGGAAGAAGATGGATGGATGGATGGACAGCCTGGTTCAGAAAACGTCTTAAGTCTGAATAGCTAATTTCTCTATCGGCACACACTGTACAGGGGATGAACTTTTTTATAACGCAACAGTTCAGAAGATATTAAGATTACGAGTTTTGCCCATTTAAGGACATGACTGATATGACTGACAGACAGGAACTCTGTAGCTGTTGGCTGGGAGGCTCAAACCCCGCCTCTTTACCTCACACTAGCTCGCCAGACGTTAGGTCGTGTTCAGCATTTCCAATATGGCTCCCGTGCTTCAAAACAGAACTTCAGAAACAGATAGGTGACGTCACGGATACTACGTCCATTATTTATACAGTCTATGTTCTCAACAAACTGCAGGTACTGCCGTGAGTCCCTCAAAGCAGGAAGTGTTCACCCATGTCCAGACTGCAAATGTACTTACTGTGAATGCACAAAGCCGACGCTGGCTGATCCCGTGTACTGTCTCTTTTTGGTCCATTTAGATTGTTAATTTAGATTGTATACTAAAAACTTTTATGTTTTACTGTGACTTGTTGCACGCTCCTACCATAATGTTAACAACTAAACCAAACTCGAGGCAACTAAATAAAAAATGTAATTAAAAATCTGACTAACTCCGCCATAGTGTCTATTTTGGGTCACATTTGCCGGTCCCAAGCGCGGGTGGGAGAAAGCAACAAGGAGGTTAATTTGTAGTTATAGACTTATTTAGAGTGTTTCTTTTCTCACTGTTTGTCTCTCCCTTGAAGTGATGGCGTCATTTAGCGACTTTTAGGACAGCCAACAGCTACTTTCCTTACTGAGGAGTTGGCAACACTGGTTAGGATGCTGAGCGCTGAGTACGCTGACCTCCAATCGCCACAAGTGAACACACGTCCTAAGAGGCATTGTTTCAATCTTCAGATACTTTGAAATAAATGACATTAATGGAACTCAGAATGCTTTAAAATGCTGTTTATTTAATGTTGGCTTTATGTTTGCTGTGTATTAATAAGAAAATCACTTCTTAGCTCACACTATACAGTAAATTGAAGTCTCTACAAAACATCTTAAGAGAGGGAAATCAATAATTCAAGTAATGTAGCAGCACTAAATGTATGCTTCTCCTACTCTTTAAATTTCAGAGTTGGAGCTGAAAGCTTAAGAATGCACAACAAAACAATGCTGAGGGCTTTCAGAGAGGCGACAGCATCAAGCCAACAGAAATGACCGGATTGTAAGGTAAGATTTTTTTTTTCCTGTCTCTCACATTTGATTCAAAGCATTCAGAATTCAAATCAAAACACAGTTTGAAAAAAAAAATCATGTTAGCTTTTACAATCTCAGAGATTCAAGTCCAAATTGCACTCTGAGTACAAACTTCAGTGTAAACTTTCTTCAAAGAAACAACGTTGGCCCTGACAGCATGTAACAGCCTGACCTTCTGTACTTTCCAAATATCAAAAGACTCATTTCAACACCCATTCATTCACTTTCACACATTAATATAACACATTCCCTGGTACAATAGGCCAACATACAAACACACGCAGATGGCAGGCGCTGGGACCAATCCAATGACTGTGTGTCTGTGTGTGTGTGTGTGTGTGTGTGTGTGTGTGTGTCTGTCTGTCTGTCTGTCTGTGTTTGTGTGACTGTGGCTGTAGGAGGTTGACAGGCAGTGTGTCTATGATTATTAGTCCAGTCCAATTCTGTGGCTGCCTGCCTGTGCAGGGAGGAGGCTTAATATGCATCGGAGGAAATGAAAAAAGTATGTGTGTCCCTGTGAGACTCTGTTAGTGCATTTTTGTGTGTGTTTACAGGGAGCAACACATGCAAACATGTGTCTCTATGTGTTACAGTGTAGGTATGTATGTGTGCAGAGGCAAAGACAGATACACAACAGGCTTTACTCAGTATTTCTGGCATGCTGATAAAGCACTTTAAGCCATCAGAGTGAATAATATTCAACAGACCGGGGCGGCCCGCTTAGATTCTCCAGCCAGCCCTCTCTGGTTTGATAAGATTGTGTTAGCTACCACCTCGCACCGCCTCAGACTTCAAACAGTTACATATTGCCCTGGAAATTGTCGCAGGGAGCGCGTCAGGCAGATAAATTCATTTCTGATCATACATCTAGCTCAATTTATTTATAGTATCCCCAGCCAGCGGGCAGGAAGAGAGGATGAAGGAGGGTAGGGAGGGACAACTGGAGTGAAATAAGAGAGATGGAGGGATGCAGCGTGAATGAAAGAGGAGTGGTTTACACACATTAAAGCTCTCCTTCTCCTCCTGTTACTCTACTTTCCAATCCTAGTTTTCCTCCTGGTCACTCCACACTCTCACCCGCCTTTCATAATCTCAAATCAGAGCTCTGATGGAGTGTGAGGCTCGATGTTGTCTCAGGAGTTTTTACTTAAGGAGTCAAATAGACTGCCAATAGATCGGATAAAATGCATCTACATTTGATGCAGCTGTTTTTTGCCTTCACTAAGATGAGTTTTGCAGCTCAACACATCTGGCCTTCCCCCCCAACAGAGACCATTTATACAAGAAGATTAAGTTCCTTTATTTTCCTACCAGACGCTGTTAGTTAGTTTTGGGTGAAAAGGGAGCTCAGAGGAAAGACTGTATACACATCTTTGTGTCTCAATGAGTTGCATATGGAGAAAAATTCAGACTTCTCACATCATCTCAAAGAAAAACAGAACATTTCTCCTTAGATACCAGACCTTTCTGACTCCAGATTTGTCAAATACATCAGCTTGGAAAGAGACCAAACAGCTCTAAATCAGACACTAGGGTACCTCTTTGGCGTAAGTTCTGGGTGCCGTCATCTCATCTGGGGAGTCAGGAACTCTTTCCAGTGGGTCTCAGATGTTGAGCCTGAGAAAAGCTGCCTCTTCACTGCTGCTGCCCCTTTATTTGGAAGAACATACTGTATGTTTCTTTGTAGTGGTAAGGCAGGCAGTAGGGTACTCTCCAACACATTAGGGGCCGTAATCCACCAGACTTTTGTTGTCACTTGGCATGGGTTGCAACTGTCCTGATGGAGGAGGGGACTGAGGCTGGACCAGATGAGATTATTTTCTACATAACTGTCTTGATACTTAAGACCTCAATAGTTTACGTTAGGGCAATGGATGGGTAAGACTTTCCTCTATGAGCCCAGGGTTTGATTCCTGCGTGACATAGAATGTCAAAGCTAACTTTCTAATGATGTGGAAATTTCTGTAAGCTAATGTTGTATGCTAGTTACATTACTTGGTTGGTTAGCATGCATATGTAAGTACATATTTAGCCACAAATTATTTGTGGCCTCTTTCTTAACCATGCAAATTTGGTGCCAACACATAATTACACTGAAGCTGATATGCATTGTTAGCCAAGTGATTCAGCATAAAAGTACAGACTATGTTCTGAATTTAATTGTCCACCAGCATTTCAGTACGCTTTGTTGTGTGCAGAAAATATGAAATATAGAGAGAGGGCAAGATGTCATGCAACGCTGGATTCCATCAGCACTCATCTAACAACAATTTAGCTTTAATTAATGCGTTCAAGTGAAGCTAACAGTCTTCTCTTAAAGGTTGTTTCCCAAATCCAAGGTCATTCTTGGTTCTGAAGATGCTTGCTGGAGTTTAAACGAGCATTGTGCAGAAAAGGAAGTCCTATATCACTTACTCCTGGCTAACTTGTCCGTGCCCCTGTTGCAGATTATGTGAATTTATATATGCTTCTGCATGTTATTATTGCTGGATAAAAAAGATTTTGCGTACTTCTCTAAAGAAAATAAACTTTCTGTTAAGCAGTGAGGACTCCTGATGCTTTTTAGCTTTTACAAAGTCTGAAGACCCCACATCCCTGCGTCTTCATGTTTTAACAAGTTCACAGTATCAGCAAGAGAGGAAACAGGCTTCAATTTGTCACAAAAAAAAGCTAAAAGACAGTGTGTCACAGAGCTGTGCATACATGTGTCTGTGTCTGTGTCTGTGTGTGTGTGTGTGTGTGTGTGTGTGTGTGTGTGTGTGTGTGTGTGTGAATGTGTGTGTGTGTGTGTGTGTGTGTGTGTGTGTGTGTGTGTGTGTGTGTAGGAGTGAGACACCTCATCAGGTGGTTTCACCTCGCTGTGGCGTTCTCACTGACACCCCTGCTAACTTTCTGCCTCTGTGTATTTTTAGTCACCTCTGCTGTCTCGTTCTCACACACACGTCCCTCTTTCCCTTTTACTTTGACAAAACGTCACTTTCTCTGCCTCCCTGAGCCTCTCAGACCAATATTCTCTCTTAATTGTCTCTGTCTTTCTCATTCAGTGGTCTTGGCCTGACCGTTGATAAAGCTTTTTACCAAATGGAGGGCCGCGCACTCTCTCTTTCTGTTTCTCTGCAGCGAACACATGATGACATTTTTATGGTCATTATTCTTCCACCTCCAGGCTGACTTTAGAGTTAATCACAAGAGGACAGTAGTTGGGCAGGAGATTGCGTGCACTGGCTGTGAGTCTATGTGCTGTAAGTGAGAAGAGAGAGATAACACAACAGGCCTTTATTCAGAGCTAAAATCCAGATTGACTTGTGCAATGGTTTAAACTTTATGGTGGGCTTTATATGCAGAGGAAAGGTTTATTAAAGAGGGACTGAGGGACTGGGTATGGGAAATACAGATGTTCAATAACTGAAAAGTCTATCTATAAGATGTGCAGCTTTATTCTGGCAACAGTGACTGTATTTGTTCTGCAGTCGAGATTAGAAATTTTAAGTATGGTGTCATCGGGCAGTCGGGAACAGAATAAGAACAAAAAAACTGCAAAAAATATGTATTATTGTTGAAGAATGTTCTGTTTAATAAAGCTTTTATTCAGAAATCACTGCCTTTTTTAAAAAAACACATCCTTGTCTTGTCCAGAGTAACAGAGCAGCTGGATGGATTTAGAAGATTCAGAAATTTAGATTGACAGGAGGTAAAAAAAATAGCACCAAAAGATCACTTATGAGCATGTGCCATATCTGTCAGGTGGAGCATAAAACAGATGCTGGTTCCTATTAAGCCTATGAATTGTCAGATATTTACTAAGGCCCAAAGCCTTAGTATCATCAGCCCATGCAATAAACCACTGAGTCCCTCAGATCTGCAGGGAGGTAGGGCCTGCACAGCCACAGAGACAGAACAAGGAAAGAGAGAGTGTGTAGCGTGCGTGTGTCACACTGACAGCTTCCCGGACAGGCAGTGACAGTTATGTCTGTGCATTACAGTTGCAAACCCTCACTTCCTCACTAGCGTAGCACCTTGACCTTTTCAACACTGGATGTTCTCACAGAAGTGCCGCTGACAGCGTGAGTCAGACGACAAGAAAGGCAAGCAGCACACCATAGAAGTCTAATGAAAGAATTAATGAATGCTTTATTAGAGAGAGCTACAGCACTGCAACGCTGACAGCTAGGGAAAAGACAGACAACCAGCACATGCAGAGAAAAAGTGAGGGTTCTTTTAATGAACTCTTGTGACTTTGTTGATGAACTCCTGCACGCTATGAATGGATGGATGCAGTTCACGTGCATGAAATTAATCTTTGGCCTAAAACAGCTGCCTATTTAATGTGGCAGTGCAGCTTGAAAGCTTGAATGATTATATATATATATATATATATATATATATATGATAAATAGATAAATCTTTCACAGGCTGCTTGGGTTGGAGCATACAGTGCAGGATTTACTAACTTAAATCCAGCTTGAAGTCAAGACATAAAACCAACGTGGTCCGACACAATGAGATAGAATGAGGGAACAGTCAATAGGAAGCAGAGGCAAGAGGACAAAGGTGTCAAAATGTAGCAGAGGAGTCAGCACAGTGCACATTTTACTCCAGGACAGATGATCATGGCGAGAAGATGTTCAACCCTGGTCAAAAAGTTGAAGGTTTTTCACCAACTTTAAGAGAGATTTTAAAGTCCCATCTCATATATGTCAACTGCTTCCCAGACTGAACCTCATCTCCATCAGTCACAGTCATAAGTGAAAGTCTCCATTAGATATCAGTCGAGTACTCCTGCATCCAGGGATTGTTCTGTCTTTGTGCTCAGAGCTGGGCAGCTGAAGTGCCTTCACATGTGCATTCATCTTTCTTCTTCTTCTTCTTTAAAACTGCTCTATTTACGATGTCCCTGAACCTCCTTGTTGTTCCAGCTCATTGTGTGATGTACTGTAGTTATGATTTTGTATAAGAATCGGAATCAGTTGAAATTATGTCTTTGCATGGAACAGATCAGACCACTAGACTTATTATTTTGTATTATTATTTTGTAGAAATAATAATGGAACAATATTAATTCCTTTCCTCCTTTCAGTGCTGAAATGTTCAAAATTATGGAACTAAACAAGTTGATGTCGAAACCATAGACTGTATGAATAATGGACGGAGTATCCGTTACGTCACCCATCTGTTTCTGAAGCGCTGTTTTGAGGCCAATCGTCGGCGGGAGCCATATTGGAAATGCTGAACTCAACATAACTTCTGTCGAGTTAGTGTGACGTAAATAGGTGGGCTTTGAGCCTCCTAGCCAACAGCTACAGTGTTCCCGCCTGTCAATCAAGTCAGCTGTGCCTCTCATAATGGAAAACTCGTAATCTTAACATCTTCGAAATTACAGCGTTATGAAAAAATTCACCCCTGTACTGTCGGTCTCATTCATGAAACGTGAGCAGCACGACTCTGTGTGTAAACCGTGTGAAGCAGAAATTTACGCGGATTTCCGCATTCATAAATCTTTTAGTAGCGCTGATCTGTGAGTAACTACTCACAAAATCTACACCTGCTCCTGACTGTGTGTAGCACTTGTGTAAATGTAGGAATACACAGAAATACTGCTTGTCACTGTCGGAAATTACAATTTTATACTGTACTGCTCTCTGTTATTTACACAATACACAGATGCCTTTGAGACACGTATTTTAAACATGACAAGATATTAAAAAATAGATATAACATATTTTTACAACAAATTAGTTGGCAATTAAAGCTTGAGATCTAAATTAGGTTTATTTAGAATGTGAACTACTTGTTAAAAACCACACAGACTAACTGGAGCCTAATCTGACGAGGCCAACTAAAAGAAGCCATGCCATACCCGCACGTTTGCAGGTGCTCTCCGCGCTGGGATTCTTAGCCACAGGGACCTTCCAGCAGGAGATGGCAGATAGATCTGGAATATCCCAGCCATCAATGTGCCGCATTTTACCGGCAGTACTTGCCGGCATTATTGAATTAAGGCCGGAGTACATTCAATTCCCCTATGGCGCACAACGACAAATTGAGGTAACGGGGGGTTTAGCACGCTGGCCAACATGCCAAATGTCATCAGTGCCATAGACTGCATACACATACGCAACAAGGCTCCATCTGATGATGCATTTGCATACATAAACCGGAAGAACTTTCAATTCGTGAATGTGCAGCTGATATGTGATGCAAACTGTGTGTTGCTCAACGTTGTGGCTCGGTGGGACGCATGACAGGTTTGGCACCCGTTTAGAGAATGGAGCAGTGAGAGACTGCTGGCTTGTCGGTAAGAATTAAGTCTTCTATACAAATGCATGTGTTTTATATGTGGAGACTTACCATTTATATCCATAGAAAATAAAATGTGCTTCCTACATTCCACTCCGCCCAAAAATAATTTCAATCTCCACCTTGGAGAAGTTATTTTTTCGCTCTCTATCCTTCTTTCATTGCGCCATGATTGCAGGGCAGGCCGACCAGATGCACAGGTCTGTGTCCTTATATGGTGGTTATTTGCTATTCATGGGCGGGGATTTATGCTAATTGATGATCACCGGAAGCGTTTACGATGGCTTGGCATTCATGATCTTACACACATGTTTACGTTAAAATCTGAGTTTCCCGCACCGTTCATGAGTCCGGAGTGGAGTTTTAGTAGCGTGAGCTTTTATGTACAAATCCACACACAGATTTACTCACGTTTCATGAATGAGACTGAGCGTGTGCCAGTCGAGAAATTAGCTATTCAGACTACACTCGTTTTTTGAACCAGGCTGTAAACATGTTGACTTCTGCTGTAAAGATCGGCTTTTTTTTAATTGGTGTATGTGGTTTCCGGTACTTCCGGAGCCAGCCTCAAGTTGACACTCGATGAACTGCAGTTTTTAACACTTCCGCATTGGCTTCAATACTCGCGGCCGGAGGTTACCGATTGGTTGAAACTGAATATTAGCTGGCTGAAAATGGTTGATATTAGAACATTCTTGGACATTCAGAATACATTTCAACCATATGTAATCGCTTTCAAAAAAGTTAAAGAAGCTAATAAAATAATACAAATTTATTGCAATCTGTGATGCATTTTTGTAAACAGACCATCAAAGGACTGCTTAATAGAAAAACATTATAATTGAATAAATTATCAGATTTTGTGATATTGTCTCTCAAGATTGAAGAGTTTTATCACATGTTCTGTTGAAAAGAAGTCCTAAACAGGTTCAGTCTTGATGTTTACTACCATTTGAAAACACTTTATGATAGCTACATGTAAATGGAATAACAACTTTAAACATTAATGATAACTTTTCAGTCTTAAATGAAGTGATCTTCATCCTCCTCGCTCACTCCTCTCTTCACTTCGTGTCAACGGCCGTTTGATTCTCGATCTTCAGACTCGTTTGAAGGCCGCTAGATTTAAGTCACTTACATACTTCAAGATAATCTGACCTTTCACTGCAAACATTTCAAACCAAAGCAGCCTTAAACATCAGAAATGAACTGACTGTCATAGTTTAACCCCAGCATTAATGTGTCCCCCATGCAAACAGTCCACACAGACATGATTGAAGTTTGCATAGTGTCATCTTGTGTCTTGTTGTCCAGGTCACCACCCACTACATGCTGTCTATTTGAGTGAGATATCCACAGTTGAGCAACAGGATCAAAGTGTAAATATTAAAGAGAGATAGACAGGGTGTAGTATGACAGGATGAAGGGGGAAGGAGAGGAGGTGAAGAGGCCCTGCAGAGGTTGTTAATCAGTCAGTGTCAGGTGGAGATGTGGGGGTGGGGATGCAGGTAATGGGCATATTTGAGGGATGGCATTAGTGATAAAAGTGTAATACAAATGAGTGAGAAAGGCAGATGCAGACAGACAGTAAGTGTGTGTGTGGGGGGGTGTGTGTTATCAGGCTGTGCTGCATCATCACGGTGAAGTATGTGACAACTAACTAACTCTTAAAGAGAATTATGGGAGGAGCAGATAGCTTTTAATTCATCCATCCATCCATTTATTCATCCAATCTGAGTGTAGTGTGTGATTCCTTATTTCCTACCCCTCCTTTTACCTTGCTCCCTAACCCCTTGAGTCATCTCTTTCTCGCTTTCTTCTCTCATCCATGTTTTCTTTTTCTGCATCAGTTTGTCCAACATCTTTTATTTTATTTTCCGTTTCTCACTCTCTGTCTCTTTCACCCCTGATTTTCCCTCATTCTTCCCCGTATCGAAGCATCCTGTCCAAAGAAGACAATATGTAGAAGTTATTAATAACCCAGAATTCATTCGTTCAGTACCCTCCACCCTCTTACCCTCACCCTCTCCACCTTCTTTTCATCCCACACATATTTTCTTCATAGAGCATAAATTTGATAAAAGAGCGAGAGGATCTTATGGATATGAGATGCAACCTTTAATCATACTGATGCTAAAGAGATTATCTTCAGAAAGCAGTGTCTATCTATCTGTGTGTTATCTAACTCTATCCCACTTAACATGCAGATACCGTGCAGAAAGGATTTGATTAATATGGGAACTGACATCCATACACTAAGAAACCTGATGTTGGAACAAACAGAGGGTATTTGCATACATTGTGTAGGTCACCCTGGAGAATGGGAGGCAGAGGGGGGAGATGGAAAGAAGACAGAAGGAAAGACTGATTAGAAAAGGAGGTCTCAGGGTCTGTTTTTTAAGTTTGGTGTTCTTCAAACTACCGCAAACATGTCTTTTTTTTCTTGTCTTACAGCCAATTTCCACCAGATTCGTGTGCGGTCTGCCTATGATCCGTCACGGCACCGGATCTGATAGGTCTCTACTCTAGTCAATGTGTTGACTTCCACTGGATCAACTTCGTTGCGTTCTGGTTGCGTCTCTGATCCGGCACGCCGAAACGCAATGGGTCAGATACGCAAGACTTCTATTTTAGCTGGATGCTGGAGAATGACGCATCAATCTCAGCAGAGCAGATGGAGCGGGATAGGAATTCAAGCACCAAAACAAAATGGAAAACATCCGGTTAATATTCAGAATGAAACACTCTGTGTTATCACCAGATCGTATTTCACTTAATTTCAACAACAAACCATGACGATGAGCGGAGCCAGGCCTGGAGTCAACAGGTCAGAGGTTTTCAGAGGACAATAAAGACAACATGGATGAGGAGAGGAGGAGGATGTTTATAAATGCAGCAATTACTGCGGGTCACATGACTCCAGCTGTCCGGTGGTCCGGCTCCGAAAACGGAACCGGTGGGTGTTGACGGACGAGAGAGCACTGAGCTGGACAGCAGCGGATCGGAGGCAGACTGGACATGGATCTGGTGGAAGTCCTGTGTTAAAGTGGTGCATGTGTGACTCATCACCTTGATACCTGGGTTATGGCTTCACACAGCATTCTTACTTCATTCACTTAAAGTCTTTGTTTTAAAACTACAGAAAGAAAGGCCCTCACAATCCAAGGGTTTGAACGACTCACCCAAAAGTAAGAAGATAAGTAAGTAAGTAAGTAAACTTTATTAAGTATAGCACCTTTCACAGACCATAGTCACAAAGTGCTTCACATAGTATCAAAATCGACCAGATAAAACAATGTGCAATAAATAAGACAATAATGAAAGCAGACAAAATAACAACAAATTACAGAAGATGGTCAAAAGCCATGACAAACAAATGTGTCTTTAGCTGCTTTTTAAAGGCTTCAGTGGAATCAGCACAGTGCACTTGGGGCGGAAGATTGTTCCACAGAGTCACAGCCACATGCTCAAAGGCACGGTCACCTTTAGTTTTTATCCCTCACGAGGCACAGCAAGCAGAGATATATGAGGGTGCTTGATGATGGATAGCTTTATATGTTAATATGAGGATCTTAAACTTTTGGATTAGTTGTAGTCGGTCAAGAGAAGATTTATTGAGGCTGGTGAAAAGAGAATTGCAATAGTCGAGCCTTGAGGAAACAAAAGCATGAACCAGCATCTCTAACTCTGTGTGTGAGACCAAGGATTTACTTTTAGCTATGTTTCTTAGGTGGAAGAGGCATGAACGGGTTATTGATTTAATGTAATTATCAAAAAGCAATCCATGATCAAAAGTAACACCAAGATTTCTGAGACAGAAAGGGGAATAAAAAAGAGAATATGTGTCCATATTAAACCTTACATTATTAATAAGAGCATCATTATGGCTGCTTAACAATTCAGCTTGCATGAAAGGCTCTGAGTCATTAATGTGTTGAGTGCTGACTCCATGAAGAGGACACAGTACATTGTTAATCACCCTTCAATACAGCACTCACCGTAACAGAAAGGCTCTTAATGCCTCTAGAAGAATGAGTGTAACTGTATGTCCACCATATTTGTCCGGTATTGATGAGCGTTTATTCAGGTAAGATTGATGTTCAACATGTACTCTTGTAGTGTTGAAGAAGTTGCTTTGCATGAGGCCCGTAGTCATGTCGGGTAATGCCAGTGAAAGACATGATCTCTTTGAGGCACAACAGTGTAAACGAAAGAAAATATGAAAGGAAAAATACAGAAAGTGGCTCCTTAATCACTCACTCACTACTCCTCTTACTCTCTCTCTCTCTCTCTCTCTCTCTCACTCTCTCTCTCTCTCTCCTCTCTCTCTCTCTCTCTCTCTCTCTCTGCCTTCGGAGATGCTTTAGTCACTATAATCCGCTGAGCGTTGCTTTAATCACATCTTCGTGGGTCTCCACTTTTTAATTAAGGCCCGTGTTTCAGCTCATTTCACTGCGCATATTTAGCGAGCCGGTGGGACGCCGAGGCATTCATCAGAAGGATAGTCTGACAGAACAGCGTCAGGCTGCTCCTGAGCGCGGCTTTTAAAGACACTGATTGGGTTTTGAACTGAGGGAAGATGAAGGCACACGCTTACTCTCTCTCACACACACACACACACACACACACACACACACACACACACACATGATTACAGAAACAAGATTATGAACATCCTCTGATTTGAAGGATGTTTCCATTGTATAGGTACGCTGTTCTTACCTTCACTTACCTTTCCTTGTCAAACATACAATGCACCTTAACTAAAGGAGTAAATGGCACAGCTGACTTCTGGTCCGCTTTCAAACAAGCCAATTAAACATTCCTATTTAACAACATTCACTCTACAAACGTTGACTTACCTTAATTACTTTTTTGTCCCTGATTTTAATTATTCGTTAAGTGTGTTCAAAATAAAATATGACAGTAACCGCCTGCTTCTTAGCATGGCTTGGGTATCTACATTTTAAACTTAATATGCTCCATAGCATTCTCAGCACCATGCACACAATGGTGGCAAATATACAATCAAAGACCAGTGTGATACACACATACACAGACACACAGACACAGACAGACAGACAGACACACACACACACACACACACACACACACACACACACACACACACAAGCATATGACTTTTATTTTCTTTACTTATATCGAGAAATCCATATTGCTGTCCTATTCCTCTGAACTCACACTTCCCTCTTAGTCTTTTTATCTCTGTCTCTCTCTCATTCATTCACACACACACACACGCACGCACACACACACACACAGACATTTCCCCCCATTGCTCCATCAGTGATCATCACACAGTCTTCCATTAACTTCGCAGCGAGCGGTTTTCCATCTCCCTCAGATTGCTCTTGTTTGTCATCCTAAGCTCTGCCTTCAATCATGTTTGCCCACGCCTTTACAGCACATTGCCCATTTAATTGGATTGAGAACCCCGTTTTGAATATGTAAGAGCAGGAGCTGCATAATAATCAGAAATATTCAAATGAAGGACTGTGCCGTTAATTGACATTTCTGGATGTGTTGGAAAGGACAGAGTGTTTTTTTTTTTATGGAGGGCTAACAATGATGTTGGCTTAGTAAGAGGTTTGTTGTTAAAGAGAAAATTCTGATGAAAATAAATCTGAATTTTCTCTTTACCTTTCATGCAGTTATTGTTATCAGAGCATCATTAAATTGTAAACATTATAATGCAAGTAATCACAAACCTTTTACACAGATTTAAAAGAGCATCATTTTGTAAGTATGCAGATAACTTTGACTCAGTTTGTCCCATCACATGCAGTGAAACGTGCACCTTAAATTGAAAAACATATGATAATTTTTAGCACATTTTTCACACTTCAAATGCAACATAAGATGAGATCAAGCATTATTGATTAGTGTGAGCCAATCAGATCACAGCTGCAGGAAGATGGGAATATAACTAGTGAAACCAATACGTATGAAGATACAACAAAAATGAAATAGAACAAATCATAATTACAAATGTGGCTTACAGATTAAACCTGCAACAACAACCAAAACCTTAACAGCAACTTCTAAAACTGAAGAAAAGTCATGTATGTTTGAACTAAATTATGAAGCATGCAAAAGATGAGCACAGAAAAGAAAGCATTGATCTGAACAAAGCTGTCCACCAGTCCAATTTGGGTGTAATTCCCTTGGTTAATTGCTCAGTGTTGATTATTGACTATCACAGAGAAGACTGGGTATTGACAACCTTTACATGTTGGAATTGGCAGGTTAAGGTCAGGTCTGTGGAGTCAAAGTTCACACCTAAGTGGCATGAGAGCACAGGTTACAGAATAATAAAAGAGAAGTGTCAGTGTATTCACCGGAGGAGAACTAAACAGTTAACACTAAATGACTAAAGGGTAATGGGCTGTGGAGGGGAAAACTCTCCCATTAGTTGGTGAGTAAGAAGATCACATGGATCAGAAAGGATGTAATCTTTCTTCACATTCTTTTGATGCTGGAGTCGATTGATTGACAGCAATGGAAGCAGTATATTTGCTTCAACCCCACCCATAGTCAGGATCACAAGAAGCAGCTGCCTGAGAAGTGGAAGGAGCTGTGATGTTCAGATCCTTCCCGTGTGTTTTGAGATCAAACATCTTTTTAGCGGTGATTAGAGCTTCAGGTTGTAACTAGTCCACATGCACAGACCTTGAGGGAGAGACGTATGGATGTATGTTTCCTCCAACACCTGCTGCCTACAACTGTAATTAGATTAAATGAAAAGTGCCTTTACAAGCATTGTTTTATCATTTGTGTGCCCGCATTTGAAGAGCCAAGGAATTTATTGAAAGAGAGAGACAAAAGCTGTGTTTCAGAAACTGGAGATGAGATAAAGAGAAATTGCAGCGATGGCAAGAGCTGAAATGGAGAGAATACAGACAGCGGGAAGCAGTGACTTGTAACAAAGTGACAGAGTTCAAAGCTAGGCCGACTCCTCTTGTCTTCTCACTGCTACTACCACACAAACACACACACACAAACACACACCAACACACACACCAACACACACCAACACACAATGGGTGACAGTGAAAAGGGTGATTCCACATCTTTGAGCTGACATAAAGATCAGTGTTCTGTGGCCCAGGGGGCCTACTAAGCGCGCTCACTGTCGACTCCAACACTTCCCGACACGGCTGCCTCAGGGACAAGAAGACCCGGTCTCTCATGCGCACATACACACACATTAACAAACATGGACACATAGAGACAGAATCTGCAACGACAATTTGTGTATGCACTTCAGTCCACTTTGGTGTGTGCACCTGAGTGTGAGCATGCACACTTGCAAACTCAAACTTAAGCATGTGCATGTCCATGTTCGCCGGGGTGCATGGGTTCATATGACACTGCCCTTCTGCTTCATCTGTAAATGCCAGTGAGGACCGATGTGTCAGTTTTATGTGCAAATGCCAGTCATGATAAGGTAGAAGGGCAATTACCACTGCAGGGCGAAGGAGTAAGACAGCTCGTGGTTTTGAAAAGAGATGACATGAATACATTGGAAACATTTAGGGTTTTATTAATCCTAGATCTTTTTCAGTCCAGAAATTATGACTTTAACAAATAAGAAGTTAACACTGATGTAACTACTGAGACCTTCTGAGTGAAATAGGCGTGATAGGTGGAGAAGCAGCACCAGTCCTTACTTAATGCATTAATAGCACAGTGAAGGTCTACATATTTATTCCTGAATGTCAAATCTGAACTCGCTAAAAGAGGATTTTTCAACATTATTATTACTGTTCTATAGTTAGAGCTAGAACAGCCTAAATGATGCTGACCAGTCAAGCACAACTTGTGCAGCTGCTGCCCACAGGGAGAACAGGAAATCAGGTTTGAGGCTGCTGTGATTGTATATAAATAATGCAATGTAAGTAAGACGTATATATCTCTTTATAGGTTTAAAGGATGAAAAAGCGTTTCAGTGACTCAAATCTGCTTCCAATTTGAATACAGATTAGTAAGAGATTTGCTTTCATTTTCAAGTATTTGAGATTTCCCCAATGGGAGATGTGGCGGGATCTTTTATTTTATCTGAGCCACAGAGATGCAAATGCGTCTGTGATGGGAGCTGTCAGCTAGATTTGGTAAAATCAAACGTTCAGTCAAAGGTCACTGCTTTAAGTCACAAAGAAGTCAATAGTTTTGGTCTAAAGAAATGTATTATTCAACAGATATTGCACAGTTTAGGTGTGCACCAAAACTTAAGGAATCAACCATCAAACTTTGCAAAGAGCGCATACTTGTACAATGGACATAAATGTGACTTATTCACTGCACCAAAGTTGTTTACCTCTGAAAAGCACAGTGCCATAGTTTATTCATGAACATATGCATCCCTTCCAGGCTTGTAACAGGACTATATATCATTCTGTTTGAAACATCTCAGATCAATTGACTGAACATATGAGGTGCTTTTAGGCTTGTTATGGTATGTGATATTTTGTTTATTAATGTTTTCTTCTTGGAGTGAACAAAGGAACATATGCAGAAGCTTGAGGAGTAAATCAAGTCGAACTTTTCCTTTGAAGACTGCATGAAGATCCCTAAAGCTGGCTGCACAGCACAAATGCATTTTGCACAGTTTATGAATGTGTTTCAACCTGCATGTAAATCAGATTGGCTTCATGCCTGTATATTTATGTGTTTGTGTGTATTTTTGTGTGTGCGTGCTCATACAATGTGAATACATGTCTCAGACAGGATTGGGGTCACCAGCGTAAAAAGCTTTGTTGTTGTCCCCACATGGTCACTGGATATCCTATTGGTAAAGGCCTGAACAGAAGGGTACACACACACACACACACACACACACACACACACACACACACGCACACTCACGCACACACTCACACCCAGGTCCCCCTGGAGCAGCGTACATATAGGCGACATGTTGGCACTGATGAGGGCAGACAGCTAGCCCCTTACACATAGACAAGCCCAGACAGGATGGCGTGGTGCCAACAGCAGCTATGAGGTCTGTGTGTGCATGTGTGCGTGTGTGTGTGTGTTTGTGTGTGTGTGTGCGTGTGTGTCAGCTCTGCCCGCCTCAAGTGTCCTGCTGGGAGTTAGGCTCTGTGTTATAAAACAAACATGCATGAGCAAATAGGAGATGGGAGGAACTGAAAGAGAGAGTTATAGACTGACAAAACAAAGACAATGCTTTCTGCTTATGAATCAATCTCTCTTTCTATTATTACACTTTCCACAGTCTCTCTTGTCTGTAACATGAACGAGTGAAAGGAACACACAAACTGCATGAAAGATAATGAAGGTGGAACCTTTTGCTGAGATTTGTTGTCAGTTTGAGTCACAAGTCAAGCACCTTCCCTCAGCCATATGCCTCATGGTGCGGTGAAGGTTTCCTGTGTGAGGATTTGTGCGCGGCAGTCTCCCAGATCCCACACCTCTGTAGGTGTAAATGAGACTGAGGCAGCAGGCAGAGGCCCACTTCTAGCTGAGACTGTACGAATGAGCAAACGAGGGAGAAGACTGGCATTCTGTCTCTTTAAAGCTTGTTCCTCTCACACACACCTCAAACACACTGCCACACACACACACACACACACACACACACACACACACACCTACGTACTGCATGTGAACCACACAGACCCCCTGTTGTTCACTGCACTAGCTAGTTATGCTAATGTCTCTCCTCACTAAGACTGTCAAGGCGTGGAACAGGATTAGCATAAAGTTGATTTCAAAGCATGTACACACACACATACTTACAGGCATCTGTGCTATTTAAAATAATCACTCCTCAGACGGAGTATGAGTAATCAGCGTGGGGTGTCAAGCCTCAAAAGAAAAGAACATATATGATGTGTGTATGTAAAGCAATGTCTGCAATCATGACATTAGGAGCCTAACTTAATCTGCATAACAGCAATCGCAAAGTAATTTGCAATTTTCCTGAAATAGAGGTCTGAGGCCAGAAGTGGTAATATTGGATTAGAAAGAAAAAACTTCCAAACTCCCTGAGGAATGGTTACATTATACGCTGAAGTCACATGTGCAAAAGTTAATCACAAAATCAACAGCAGGCGACCAGATTTCAGCAGGAAAATATTATCCACCATACAAGTTAAAGGTGTCTCAGTGTAGAGAAGAGAAACATGCAGCATACGACTGAGTTTAATCAAATATACAACCTGAGCTACTCTGTGCTCCAGCTGTAAGGTATAGTTTGGTCTTGAAGTAAACAGACGACAAACCTGCAGGAAAGTAAAGCACCTTTGAGTTGACGGGAGGAAATGATGAGCCTCATTGAGTGTGCTTAAAGTGCTGAAACATACGAGATCTGCACTATAAGCAGATGTTGATTTGTGTCCTTCTTTTGTGACCAATCAAGCGGCAACCTCCGCTCTCAAAATATGAAGCCCATGCGGAAGTGTTATAAACTGCAATTCATTGAGAATCCACTTGAGGCTGGCTGCAGAAACACCGGAAACCACATACACACCAATTTTAAAAAAAGAGGATCTTTGCAACAATAATAAACATGTTTACAGCCTGGTTCAAAAACGGCTTGGGTCTACGTAGCTGATTTCTCTATCGGCACACACCCTAACGTGACGGTTCAGAAGATATTAAGATTACGAGTTTTTGCCCAAATAAGGACATGACTGACTTGACTGACAGGCAGGAACCCATAGCTGTTGGCTAGGAGGCTCAAACCCCACCTCTTTACGTCACACTCTTTCAGCATTTCCAACATGGCTCCCGCCGACGATTGGCTTCAAAACAGCGCTCAGGAACAGATGGGTGACGTCACGGATACTACATCCATTATTTATACAGTCTATGGCACCAATGTGGCAATATTCCTCCATATTTCACAATTTAACCCTTTCTTTACATTACAATTACTTCATCACTCATATAGTACAGAAGCCTAAACCCACTGGGAATCCCTAAAACACAACCTTAACTAATAATGACTTTTACACTGCACAGGATGTTTCATAACAATGAGTCATTATGATTATGCAAACTTCACAATGCTGATCATATCCTATAAATCTTTCTCTCTCCCATTCATCTTGATCAAGACGTCATCAAAGTGCATGAGACAAGCGGGGCTTGCATAAATAAGAGATGATACATTACACATAAAATAGAACATTGACTAATTGAACTGAGAAACACATGAACATATGATGAACGTATGTTGAAAGACAAAACACTGTAAAGTAAACCCCACAATACTGAGAATAAATGCTGAAATATAGAAGTAATTAATGCAGCCCAAACACACTTAGTTAAAATGTCAGCCTGTTAGTTAGGATTCACTCAGACTTCTTCTTCTTTCCGTATTTATATCTACTCCACATTATCCACTGTTTGAGCACTACACTATGCATGGCCTCACCTCAAATCTCTGCAGCACTGTGCTGTGTTAGATAAGAGTTTATTCTTCACATGAAGAACACTTCTGCATCACAGAAAACGTCCTTATTGAGAATCTAGATAGTGCCACACTTGATATCTCATTATAAGTCTGCTAAAGAATGATGCATGTTTAAATCAGGGAGAAATTACATCATAGCTTCTCCTAAATCATCTAAATCACAAGTAAATTAATTCTATCCTTTCCCACACATGTGTGTGTTGACACAAAACACACAGACTGGCATCGGCAGAAGTGTACACACATGCACGCGGTCACACGCACACACAAAGTGGCCACACTGCGAGGCTATCAGCTCCCGCACACCATTGTGGGTTTCATCAGATGTTTCACTTATTTTTTTTCTCTCCCTCTGTTTTCACTTTCGGAGCGTCTACGGGAAGCGACAGATGGATGGAGAGGAGGGGAGAGCAGGAGAGGGGGGGGGGGGGGGGGGGGGGGGGAGGCTGGAGAAGAGAACTGAGGCTGTTTTCTTCTTTCTTTCTTCGTCTTTCTTTTTTGAATCTAAACTAAATCTAAATTCTGCACTGCCATATGCTGACCAGCAGAGGAAGGTGCAATGTGTTTAGAAATTCATTAAGCAGTACTGGAGGCAAACACTGAATGAGACTAAATATTAACTAAATTCAAAGAGTGCTGCCAGAGACCTTTGTGCATTAGTGCTGCTATTGAACGCCGCTCAGAGCTGTGAAATAGTTTTTGTGTAGTGCCGCAGCAGGCAGGGGACGATTAATGGAGGAAATTAAACTTTGAATATAGCCTTGTGCAGGACTGTCAAGGTGAACATTTGAATGTAAAGAAGCAAGACCCTCAGATGCACCAATAAATGAGCTCTATAAATGAACTAAGTTGTGCTTTCAGCCGCTCCAATACATGTTTGCAACCCATTCTCGTGAGACAGTGATGGTGGGCTGTATGAAGTCTGCACACTTCTGTCAGCCTTGAATGTTTTCATTTCTTTTTCAAATTTTCTTGATAATATAACTACTTCACTTTCATGCCTCTATCTATTTTGATTATATGACTTATAGAATATAAGAGGATTTTGTTGAGCTTTCAAGCACACAGTTACTCCTTGCTGTGATCTATAAGTATCTGTCTCAGTGCACAAATATTCCATCAATACATTAGGAGGTGTGATATCCATGATGAAGACTTTCACAGTTCTGCTTGTATTGGTAATAAAACAACATTTCACTTTAAACAGGTCATTATGCACCTCTAAGTACAATACTTTGATGCTCATTCTCAAAGGTTGTCATCAGTCAGTCACTTTAATACTGAATGATTGATTTGAGCTCATCTTGTGTTTGAAAAAAACAACATATCAGTATATTTGGTGTGCTTAAGTGCATGTGTGATGTTATTACAAAGCAATCTCATCAAAGAACTCCAAAATACGGCCTATTAAACAAAATGATATCAATTTCTCTGACTTTGGAACCATCTTTGACTCTTCTTTTTAGACCGAGCCCGAAGCAAAACACTTCACTGAGAAAAACATTCAAAACAGACGCTCTTATATTCAATGATATGTGCCTCCTTCAAACAAGTATAAATGCGAGACTTTTCAAAGCTGTTTCCACATTTGTGGAAATGCAGAAATAATATGAAATACATATACTTTGAAAAATGTGAGGAGATTTTTTTTCCCCTTTTTTTCAAATCAACTGTAGTGATGCCCCAAAGGCCTCTCCTTGATCCAGGGTGGAGGTGAATGCACAGAGCTGCCATTTTTGGTCCTCACACACACACATACACACAGTCAGACAGAGTGATATGGGGGTTTCCTCCCACAGATATGATGGGGGATCATTTGTGTGCATGTGATGAAGCCCCCTTACCCCATATACACACGCATATAAACACAGTGCCTGTCTGCCACGGGTGTCAGTACATCTAAAAGGTCTCAACATAAATGGGATTAATGCAGTCTCTCTCCCATCGGCAATCATTAAGCATTCTGTTTAAAGCGCAAACACACTCAAAATAAACGCACTTCCACTCTCCCCTGCTGCTGTAAATTATTCAAAGAAGAAAAAAAAATTAAAGGAAAGAGAAAAAGAGAGAGAAACTGAGATGGGGGCGAAATATGAGCATCTCCTCCGAGGGGAGGAGGTGCATAGGAGGGAGACGGGATAAATAAGAATGCCAAGGAAGAGTGGAAAACATGAAAGAATTGTTTTAAAGCCCAGAATCCTAAAATGCAAGCAGCTTTGTCACTCAGGAGTGATGCCTGCTTTCTATATCGTGCCATGTTTCTCTGTTTTTCTCCCATTCCCAGTTTCTTCTTTCTTTCACCCTTCATCTCTCTCATTCTCTTCTGACATGTTCCTCCCTCATTCTCCAACTCTCTCCTCCCACCTCCCTCCCAGTTTGAAATCCCTGCTTGCTGGTTGCCATACGTTAATAACTATTTACTTCCCACTGAGAGCAATTACACAAAGAGGGAGTTTTTTTTTCTTCTCGTCTTTCTTATATTCTTGAACTTCTGAAGCCAGGGGTGTAGCTTCTATGTTTAGAGGTTTCAACTATGTAGATGCAACCTGGGTTATATTGCTCTCTGGTATACAGACGATTTGGTGGTTACATAAATAGATGTTCAGACTGGGAAAGCCTGTGCAATATTCTAAATAAAAAAGACTCCAGAACTTGAATGAGTGGCCTTAAATGGCTGTTAATGGAAAGATGAGCAGAAGTCTGATTTTAGACTGCTTGATGTGTTTCTGTTACTGAAATAGAATTAAAGTGTGTATAAACTTAAAATTGATTTCAGGACAACTTTCCGTGAAGGGTAAAAACTTGTACTGTATCATATAATTTAAAATTGTATCATATTGAATTTTACTGTGTATCATATAGTATTGTTTTGGACTGATTTGTATAGAAACATATGAACTTTCATCCAATCATATTGCATCGTATCGTATCACATCATATTGCAAAGTATCGTATTGGGGTGTTGTATCGTATTGCATCATATTACATGGTATCGTGGCGTATTGGATCGTATTGCATCGCATCTTATGGCATTGCATCATATTGTATCATATCGTATCGTATCGTATTGCATTGTATTGTAGCTAATTGGATTGCATCGTATTGTAGTGCATCATATTGCAACGTATCGTAGCGTAGCGTATTGGATCGTATTGCATCACATCATATTGTATGCATCATATTGCAACATATCTTAGCGTATTGAATCGCATTGTATCATGTTATTACATCGTATCCTGGCATATTGGATCATATTGCATCGCGTCTTATGGCATTACATCATATTGTATCATATCGTACTGTATTGCATCGTATCGCATTGCATCATATTGTATCATATTGCAACATATCGTAGCTTATTCGATCATTTTGCATCTTATTGTATCATATCGTATTGTATTGCATCAAATTGCAACTTATCATATCGTGTTGTATTGGATCATATTGGTTCGTATTGCATCATATTGGATCGTATCTTAGTTTAATGAATCGTATTGTATTGTTTTGTATCACATTGCATCATATTGTATCATATTGCATCTTATGGTACGGTATGGTATCGTATGGTATCGTATTGCACCCTATCCTATCTTATGCCATCGTTTACTATCGTATCCTATCGTATCCTATCTTACTGTTTCTGTTGTTCTGTTGTTCACGAAATCCCCTCTTTCTCCAAGTCTTCCAGTTAAATTAGTGATCTTGAACATTATATTTACAGATGCATTGGAAAGTATAAGATAACTGGGCATTTTTCATAAAGCATAAAAATGCTCTTCAATCCATTTATCTTTCTAATGACAAAAAAAAGTATAAATGTCCTCTGATGGGAGTAAAGCCTTTGTTGGCTGTCTTATCTTACGATCTATTGGCATGTGTGATGGTGGCAGTCTTCTAATTACACAAAATTATTGTATACAAGGAGGAAATGAAGAAAACCCTCAGATGTAATTAATGTGTCAAAATAAATAAGAATCTTGCATCATAGGGAAATGTAAACATTATATTGCTATTCAAAATTAAAGCAACATGCACATAAAGCCAATTCAAATGCCATAGATCACTCTTTACTTTGAAGGCTGTTCTTTTTTAAGGGACATTTATTCATACTTTCCTTACAAATGTGTATTTACTGTATAAAGTAATATCATGACATTAGTTAGATTGAATTTCTCAAGGCTCAGTTTATGTGTGAGCGGACATGCTTTACTTACAGTGAAATTTTCCCACCTTTGATGAAAATGGCTCTCTGAGACAGAAGTCTGTCATCATGTTGCTTTACATATTCACATGTACAGCTGTGTTTCTCACTTATCCGAGGTGTCTTGCCTTCTCAGCACAGACTTGTGATTTCTCTTCAGGTTAAAGTCTAAACTTAACATATCCTCACTTGACTACTGTCTATTCCTTTGCTTCTTTCTCTACACATCTATATAGACATGTTAGAATAAACTGTAATCACCTCTTAACATTTTCACTCTTGTTTCATTTTTAAAGTTTCATCATCAAATCAAATTAATGATACAAACATTCTGACTTAAACACCACTGGAGGTGCGACCGCTTGAGTTTACATTCTTCTACTTTGCTCCCTAAAATGTGGAGTCTGGCGCATAATCAGCAGCTGATTTGCATTGCATATCCAATTTCACTTCACTTTCTATTACTAAAATCCTGCTCTACACAGACCTCATTACATGCTGAACTCATTTACTGTAAACTGCTGCTGTGACTTCTTGCAGCAGGAAAAACAAAACATTTAGGATGCGTGGGAACAGAAAATCTGGCTGAAAATCACCTTTAAGCAATCTGCTGCAGAATTTGGCTCATTATGGTTTCGACAAGAATAATAATGAACGCCTGCAATAAATTAAAAAATATTTACAATATGTGGCAGGAGTTATCATATTGAAGTTATTGTCAGATTTTGCTGCAATTAAGATGTTTTACTCCATCTGTAGTGCAACAATTAGAATCTTGAATTACTGTTTGGACATCAGTATTCATAAGTGATATATTTGTGAATAACAACAACATCCCCAAACTTTAACGAGTTTCCACCAATCAAAAGATGAGGAGTTTGCGTATTCAAAAAAAGTGTGTGACTGAGCGGACATGGAGTTATCCTTTTTTCAACAAACTGTGAAGATTATAAAAATGACATTTGCAAAATGTGTAAACGTTTTCTTGTTAATCACATGCTTTATTTTTTCTCCACTTCCCTCCTTTGGTCTCCCGTTTCTTGTCCTTTTCTTGAATTATTTCTCCTTCCTCTTTTATGGCTATCTTGTCCATATGCCGCGCACTATCTCTCCCCCCTTCTCCTTTCATCAAAGTGAATTAACAAGTAGACGTTCTGATTAACTTTACATAATATGCAGCCACACTGACATGAAATACAGAAAAATAATTCCCACTTTTTTTCCAATTAGCTCTGACTTTGCTGTAGTTAATTACATTTCTCCTGGTTCAAAAGCTAGATAGAACAAGTCTTCTAAGGGTAGATATGGTACGTTCCACTTATCTATCCGACAGTGATTTATGAGGCCTCTAGATGAAACAGCACAACTGTTAAGCTTTTTTTTCTTCTTATACATGGTTTTTATTCAGATTTAAAAGTACACTCCTTGTTAACAAGTGCCAGCGTGGCGCCACTTGGGAATCCCAACAGGTGAATTAATCTTATAGCTTCATTTGAATGGTTTTGTTTACCATTTGTAAGCTTATATAAGTGGTTCCAGTTTGAATGTGTTTGCCAGGTGATGCCTCTCTTCTTTACGTTTCCTGGTTTCTCAGACGATCAAACCAATCAAACAGCTTATGAAAGTAACCTCAGAGTTTGAAAAAAAGAAGCATACGTTGAGTTAAGGACGCCCTTTGAGCCCCGTCTACGACATCCAGAGTCTCCAGCCACGAGCTTTGATGAAATATAGTTCAAGGGATGTGGCTGTAACATCCATACCTTCTCTTCATCTCTATCTCTCTCTCCTCTCTCTGGCCTTCTTTTCATTCATAAGTAATGGTACACAGAGAGACTCATCAATAACCTACAGCACTCCTCTGTGAAAAAGTATCAGGCTCATAAATGTTATCATTACCCCCAATGTATAGCAGGAGACGCTATCATCTATCAGTGATATCTGTGTGCAGGCATGTGTGTTTGTGCTAGGTGCAAGAGAGAGAGAGAGAGAGAGAGAGAGAGAGAGAGAGAGAGAGTCAATGAGGCATGGATGTTAGTTATTTTCATGTATATTTTACTGTAAATCTACACATTTCCAAGGGTAAATCTTGGTTGGGTTAATTTGAGTGGAAAATTGTGGTATGTTAGTGGCCCAGGGCTTTCTCACCCTCTTGACCACGTACAAGATTTGTTCTAACGTCAGGTCAATGTGACACTTTTCTGCTGAGTATCTTTTGAGTCATGTAGTCAGGTTGGAATGTAGACCACCAAATGTGTCTCCTAGCTCTGCTTTGACCCTAAACTTTTATTATATAATGCCTTGGCTCGTGTATTTAATATGTACATGTGACACACATGGAAAATATTGCATTCACTGTGTTTAGGTTCATTAACAGTTCCCGAAATCTTAATACACAGATTGTGTGTATGAATAAAGACCATATGATCGTGACTGATTCAAAACCGGTCCTCACCAAAACATTATCATAGTGAAAGTTAAAAACACAAATAAATATGTCTATTGTTAGTACTCACAACTGTCATGCTAGCATTATCCAGTTGTACTGGTGACACGATATCAGCTATAATACATATAATACTGTAACAGCTCTCCTGTTTGTTAAACCTGTTCAGTGTAGATGTTCTTAATTCCTACAGTGTTGACAGTCAGTGAAGGCATCAGGAGAGGTATAGAGTGCAAGCGGGAGAGAAGAGAGACAGGCAGGAGAAGTTTTTCATTCATTCAAACACTGATTGTTGCTTTGTTGATTGGCGTGATCACGGCCGACAGTGACCGGTTAGTAAAGCTCAACGTGTTCACCAATCGGCTCGTCATCTTTACAGCGTCCGGACAGACGCTACAATGTAAATTTCTGTGGGACTTACTAAATGTCATTAATTCTTTTGCTTGTCAGAGCCCCCGTGGTGAGAGCTTTTTAGACTCTGATCCGGACTACAATCCTAAGCAAACCACCTCATCGGGTCAGAGATGACACGCCAGAGGTCGAGCGAGAGGGGCAGTAAATAGAGGCAGGGGATGGGGAGTGCACGTAGGGGAATAGTACGCGCAGGAGGCGGGCAGAACGGCAGGACAGGATTCGATTGGTTTTATAAATTGGATCCTAAAGGCGGTGATTGGTTGGTGTTTTCCCAGGCTTACTCCAGCTGTAGATAGCACATTTTTTTCACTCTTTTTTAAGAACACATTGGGCCTGATCTACTAAGATCCAAAATAACGAGCGCTAATTTGCATGTGCAAATAATAATTTTGCATGTGCTATTTCTGGGCGTGTTGCGGGTGATCTACTAAGACTGCGTGCGCAAATGATAACGAGTGCAAAAGTGGTGCGGCCCGCCCTATTTTACGAGGATTTTGCGTGTGCTATCGCCTGTCACCATGGAGAGTTTGAGAGAACAGAGTGGCCTTAAGTGATAAATGAAGTTTGAAGCCATGGAGTTGGAGATCTTTGTGGAGGAGGGAAATAAACACATTGGTGAACTCCAGCAGAGACATCTCAGCGTTAGAAATGCGATTTTGGAGGCCATCTGTGAAAAGGTGAATGCTGTGAGAAAAAACAGAAGATCTGCCGATGAAATAAACGCATCTACTCTACTCCAAAACGCAATCAGTGTTTTGATGTGAGTTTAGAGAGCGATTTGATGAGGCTTAGTCTGCAACTCTTGCTCTAGAAAAGTTAGGCGTCACTTAGATGAAGACAGTCGCCTCACTGACACAGAGAGCAACTTTCGGGTGAACGTTTTTAATGCCTGATATCATCATCCAGCAACTGTCCCAAAGATTCACCAGCTTAAATGGAACTGGGAACATGTTTGAGTCAATTCACCCCAACACACTGCTGCAACCACGAGATGAGGAGTTACGCAGAGCTGCCTGGCGCAGCTCAGTGAGCGCTCATTCTCCAAGTTAAAACTAACTAAAAACCCCTTGATGAGCACGATGGGACAGAATAGACTGAGTGGACATGTCATGATATCTATTGAGAATGACCGATCAAGGAAAATGGACATATAGTGCATCGTGGACAAGTCTGCGGAGCTTAAGGCTCGTCCAAACAGTGGTGAGTAGGCCGAGTACTTCATATTGATTTTTTGTTTGTATGTGAAGATGTGGGCCGCTGTGCCAATTTGACTAAACTTTATAGCTGTTGGTACAGTGACCTACTGTGCTCTCATTATATAAAAAAAAGTTAAAGTGGGTGTCAGAATGATGTGGTCGCTATCCATGGTGCTGAACTGCTTTGAATTTGTGTTGTTTTATTATTATTATTATTATTATTTTGTTCTCTTGGTTTGATTGACTAAAACATGTAGTAATGCTTTAAGCCCCGCTGTTGTGGGCATGTTGTAAAGCAATGTTATGATGAGCTTTACAGTGACCACAGCCATGTGTGCGTAATGCTGTGCCAGTTTGCACCTGCCTTTCAAACGTGCTAAATATAGACGCAAAAACAGCGCTCGCTATCTGCTTCAGGGTTTGATAAATCACATTGCGTGTGCTAAATGATTACATTTGCATCTCCTCCTCCCAGTATTTTGCGCGTCCTGATGATCTACATGTATTCTGCATATTCATGAAGGCAAACACGCTAAATGATTTGCGAGTGCTATTTTGCTCAGTTGAAAGACACAATCCTCGGTGCTCCCGGTTAGTACGTCAGCTTTGCGCGCGCTATCAAGTTTGCACCTGTTTTTATACACGCAAACCTTTAGTAGATCGGGCCCATTATGTATTGATTACCATCGGGACATAAAGATCATTTTAACCAGGATACCAAAAAGTGTATCTAAATCTGACTACCAACCCCAGCTTTAAACACCAATCAGTTTATGCTTCTCAAGTTGCTAGTTGAACTGTAAACTGTCACGAGAACACAGTAAGGGAAGTCTTTGCATTGGTCCCATATCTTTAGAGAGGGGCCCTGAAATGTCAGTCCAATACTTGCCAATGGGATAAAAGATTGCAGCTACCCTTAAAATGGAGACCAGAAAAATATGCGCATCAATGAGTTGATAAAACAATCAAATATGGAAACATTGATTAAAGAACTGCAATAATGTTCCTCTCTGTAGTCAAACACGAATATCCAAATTCATTCTATTTTGAGGGAAAAGTCTGACTCTTCAGCAGAGGAGTTCTTTGTTATAAAACAAGCTTGCAATGAAGAATCTAATTTACTGTTTAGGTTGAGGACTTGCTGTCATTATTAAATCTTCTTTAATTTGTGTTGCTGATTTTAACCAAGTCTCTGAAAATCCTGGTTCTCCCTGCAATAGATTTCAACACTTCAGTCGGAGAGTATCTTGATAAATCTGCAGGTTCGCTCTCTCCATTAAATGTTTGCACATGATATTCAAACGAACCTCAGATTCAACAGCACTATTTGTTTTCACTTGTCTCTGTGCAAACCTTCATGGTTGAAAAGTCGACCCTTTCTCACAAACAACAGAAAAGGCTGAATATCAACAGCTTCAAAGATGACTTTAGATTGTGATTTTAGGTATATTTTGAATATTCAAATTAGTTGTACTTGTTTCATCTTGTCAGGGGATCATTGCATGATTCGCAGTAGCTGTTTGAAAATATTTTAAAATGCAGGTCTCCTTTAAAGAACAATCCGAGGCACGCTGTCTGAGTTTGCAAATATTCACAACTCCTACAGTTTGATCCTGTACGTACATGAAGTAACATTTTGAATGCAGGTAGATTTATGCACAAGACATAACTTATGTATATGACAAACACTTACATCTGGTCTAGTTGGCTCTAGTTCTGCAGATACAGCTTTAAAATGTAGCATGCAAGTAAACATACGTGGTAATAAATTAAATTGCTGATCATAGATTATGGCTATATTTTAGTCAGGACTGTCCAGAGACTGTTTATTCATCATTAGAGGTTTTTAGATTTTATGCACAAATGTGGTCTTCATAACCTTTGTCATCTCACTAAGAGGAAAATAAAACCTTAAACACTCTTGTTGATGTGTCCTTGAGCAAAACTCTGACTGCCCTACCTCTGGGATCGCCGCATTAACTTAATTAAATTAATTAAATTTTCATCACCCTGTTAAAACATGTACATATATGCACATCTCAGAAACATACCGTTAATTACACAGCCACTTAACATGGCCAGTGTGCACTCTAAATTTCTTAACAAATATATATAAATATAAAAATGTCTCCTTTTTCATCAGCCTCGACCTTTTGTGAGCATTAGAGAATAGAAGTTCACGGGGTTCAAATTAGCCGTGGTGGTGGTCGAGGGGGGGTTAGAATCAGAGAGATGACTTTCAACATATTAATTAATAATCCATGGCCTGGTAATGGTGTGTGAGGGATTTCAGACTCCTATTACTGTAGATGAGAAGAACCAGAGGGCATCATAGGGATGAAGCAAGATGACACACTGCTTCTTGAGTCTGAACACAGTAA